>NC_137028.1:2312500-2595000 GCF_032717465.1 Coenobita brevimanus
TAATTTATTTTGCGAAAGAGAAGGATTACTAATTCACTTTAATTCTTGTGATGTATTGCATTTTACGACAGGGAAGAATTAGTACCG
Organism: Coenobita brevimanus; assembly: GCF_032717465.1. Taxonomy (NCBI): domain Eukaryota; kingdom Metazoa; phylum Arthropoda; class Malacostraca; order Decapoda; family Coenobitidae; genus Coenobita; species Coenobita brevimanus. The sequence continues at coordinate 2,312,588 of NC_137028.1, forward strand.
GTAAGTCATTTAATGCAGATGACGTAGCCTATTTTATTTTGCAACAGTAAAGGGTAACAAAGTCGCTTAAGTGCAGATGATGTATTACGATAGAGACGAATTACTGTTCAATTTTAATGCCGATTATGCATAGTTCCGTTCCTCTTCGTGTCCTTAACATAATTTTGTTCTGGGTTGTGAAGAACAGCAGTTACTTCATAAGAACTCGCAGAGAACATTGCTCAAATTACTAAAGTGTTATGAGCCACTGAAGGGCAGGAGAAGGAACGGTAATTTTGCAGACAACTGTGCAGATTTGACCGGATATTCCTTCCCACCCTGATATCCCTAACCTGTACATATAGCACCGTTACACAAGTTCCATGAATGAATCTCAGAAGTGGTTGCCATACTCATTATACACTCACCTGGCCTAATATCGCCATCACTGTGTCGTGAATACTGAGTTGTAACGGGAGATAAGCACTGGAGAATGATGCTAGTTAGGAAGAAGTGCTGTCGAAACGTGTAGAGTTACAGAATTGTCTTATGCCACTGACCTACGCGAAAGAAGCTGCAAAAGGAAAAAAAAAATGAGCCAAGTTAAAGTGGAACAACCGTAACAGTTTCAGATTCTTTCGCTATTGTGTTTCGAGGTTGTCTGCGACGGTGTCATCTTTACAGGGTATGGAAATGTGGGGAGGAAATACTCTGTCCGCAGTTGTACATCATTTTACGAGTGGGAAAAGCATCCACAGTGACAGGCGAAAAGTTTTGTTCCAAATTTTTGTCACCGAAACTGGAGTGAACTTTTCTGCCATTGTGGGTGATCATCTCTTACATTCATGACCACATTTTTGTAATTTAGTTAATTGATTGTATATTATCACTATAACTAAAAATAAAAAATAAAAATTCATTTCATATGTGCGTGTGTGTGTGTGTGTGTGTGTGTGTGTGTGTGTGTGTGATGTACGTACTACTCGAGGCCCATAGGGAAATTATTGACATGGATGTAATTCAAGTACTGCTACCTCTCCCGTCTACCAGAGAGAGAGAGAGAGAGAGAGAGAGAGAGAGACTGCGTACTTCTTATTAACTACTCGTCCTTGTTAGTGTCGGTATCATTAAAATTAAGAAGTAAGACACAGCACATATGTCATTGCAGAGACCTAGTGACCCTACCTCTCATGACTTGGGTTGCAGTTAGCCATGTTACAACCACGAAACATTCAGGGACGAGCTGTCTCTGTGTAATTGTCGGTGAAATGATTGAAAAAGTCTTACTCTTGCCTTCCCTACCACATGCGAAAATGGAAATAGTGAAGCGGTGATAATGACAAGATTGCCATATTTATCCCTTCAGTCGAAACTGTTATTCACTTACTTTTATTCATGTTAAAAAAAAACGCCAGTCCCTTTTTAATAATAATAACATCGTACAGTAAATCACCCTCATCTGTGTGTGGCTCGTACCCACTTCGCCACTGCCAGTCTAAAAGATGTGTTTCCGTCACATAATTAGAATGTTTTTCTATTTAGAGCCACACACTCCGACCGACTGCAGTGTGAGGGGTAGTGAATTTTAGCTCTTCCGGTCACGCTGGTTGACACGCCTCACACTGATGAAGGTGCTTTACGGTGCAGTGTTATTACATCCTCTCGGTAATATAAAAACAAGTCTCATTTAACCTCATTTGGAACGTAGGCTCCCTTGTGATTAGACTGCCGTAGCCCAGATTATTAGAGGGAAGATGATCAAGCTACCCTAACTTCCTTTGCCGGATTTTAAGATGACATTAAACTTCCTGTTATCCTTGAGAGTTTAAACCGTTGCACGTATGGCACGGTTGTTAACTCCGACTTGAGTATCCTACCGCAATACCGCCAGGCATCTTTATTGTACCGGTACGTTAAAAGTACGGTAATAGTAGTTGTAGCCCCAGGTTCATATGACTGTGAAATCGATGGACCGCAGGCTGAAGTTTTCCCCTGCAGTTCACAGTTCTCCTTGTCAGGGGATAAGGAGGGAGTTGCGAGACGTTTGTATAACCAGGCAGCGGAACCGTCCCTTTATATCAGTGCCACCTCATGAAAGCGTCTGTCTCCGGCACCACGTTAAAGCAAAAATGTGCAAAAATAAACTGGCAGTGTGTTGGTCCCTCGTCTTTGTTGGGCCGCTACGCTACCTCCAGGCTTCTCAATTTTTATGCCTCCCCGACACTCCCCAGGGACTTGGTCGACCCGGGCAGCCCTACAGATATCAGGCGTAGTCTCTCCCGCTCTCTCATCCACGGTTTTTCAGCGGAATGAACATCATTTTCAGTGATATAACGCTTTTTTTTTTCATCATCTTTACGAACCTTTTCCGTCCATATCTCTGTAATGATAGTGTCAGCCCTCTTGTCTGTCACCCCCCCCCTCGTCCTTTTTTTTTTTTTTGGTGAGATGTGTCACTGCATACCGTTTCCTTCAGTTACACAGAAATGAGATATTATACGATTGAATTTCTGGTACTCGTGTAATACATCTAACAGTCTTCAGTTGTTCATAAAGCGTAATTTTATAAAGCACAACGTACACCTTAATGCATTGGGTTTTCCTCTTGAAATACTGGGAAAAATTATGTGGTGCCTGGCGTCGGCGTAGTTACACTCCGTTCATGCAGTCTGTTGAACGTTGTGTGTGTGTGTGTGTGTGTGTGTGTGTGTGTGTGTGTGTGTGTGTGTGTGTGTGTGTGTGTGTGTGTGTGTGTCAGAAATCGAGTTATGAATGTATAATATTGCCTTCTAACATTTCCCGAGAGAGAGAGAGAGAGAGAGAGAGAGAGAGAGAGAGAGAGAGAGAGAGAGAGAGAGAGAGAAATCGAATTACGAATATAAAACAATCGCTTGTAACATTTCCCTTGAGGAGAGAGAGAGAGAGAGAGAGAGAGAGAGAGAGAAAGTGTATGTGTGTGTGTGTGTGTGTGTGTGTGTGTGTGTGTGTGTGTGTGTGTCAGTACATTTGCCGTAGGAGTGGGATGAAGGTCGTAAAATCCAGGTGTGGCTGAGTCAGGTGTGGCCTGGATGTAATGGTCTATTCTCCTTCTCCTTTGCGATTTATTTTTCCATATCACACTATTTCTTTCTCTTGTATGCCGTTTGGATCATCTTGAAATCAATATAGTTTGCCTCAGTAACATACAAAAGGATATCGAGGTTCAGTGTGGAAACTAAATCGCTAAAGAAGAGGTGTTAGGAGGTCTCCAAAGTTAATTAGATATCGAGCTCGTTAACTGACTACCATCCATAACAGCCTGGTGTGTCTCAAGCATTTTCAGGTGTTTGTGCATTTTTCTTAGCTCCTTTTGCTTGTTCCAGTGCAGCTGCTATCGTGCTTCCCAATCAACCCTGAATGAATAAATGATTTGGGTGATTCCTTGACAATGATTATGATACCATAACTCACATATTTCGCAGTTTAAGGCATTATCATTAGCCTTCACAAGTGCATCACATTTACTTCAGAGTTCCTTCCTTGTTGATGCTGATGTCAGTGTTATTTTCACCGCTTCTGTTCCTCCGCTGTTCCCATTTTGATGTTGACTGCATTATTATTTTCACCGCCTTGCTTCCTCACCCGTCCCGTCGACGATCTGTTGGTTTACCTGTTACAACAAGAGCTTGCTTGATGTGTTGCCTGAATTTTCTGGATATTCACTCACTCAGTTCCCGAGCCTGAACATGCCTAAATGCAGTAATAACCTTGAAAAACAAGGAATATCAGAGAGCAGGAAAGACCTTGTCCACCGCACGCAAGCTTCTCTCAAACTCTGACCTTGCTTTGTGACCCTGGCCTTTACCTTATTGTTCTACATTATCAGCACGTTTGGCTGTCTTTTAACCCTTCCAGTAAATTGACCAAGAACTGGATAAAAATTGTACTGAGTTATGGCCGGGACGAATCTCACGGGATAAATTGACCTTTGACCTTCCCTTGTGACCTTGTTCTGTGCCCTTGACCTCTGCGCTGTTGTTCTCAAGAACGATGGTTTTCCTCATTTGATAACAGTGCAGTTAAAATCAGATAAAAATTGTTTAGGTAATCTCGTAAACAGACGTCGCAGTAGCAGGAGAAAGGTCGGGTGTCACCTGCCCCGGTAAAATTAACAGGTGATGTGTTGGCAGAGGCGGAGGCAGGTGCTCTTGTTTAGTGTCGCTGGTAAAAGAAGAGAGGCAGGCAGTTGCTTTGAAGGGGAAATGAAGGTGGTTTTGGTGGTGGTGGGTGGGGAAGGGGAACCTGGAAAGAATAGAGTACAGCAGCCAGGATGAGACAGTTTCCAGGCGCAGACGTCCTAAGTGAAATGCGTAACAATGTTTGTGTATTCAACCTGCATATGTATTTTCGACTTCAGTATTTGTGTGTGTGTGTGTGTGTGTGTGTGTGTGTGTGTGTGTGTGTGTGTGTGTGAAGCAGGCCAAAAGCAGACACGAGTAAGAGAGAAGAGACGGGGAAGGAATGTGAAATGAATCGAGGATAATGAGAACCGGAGAGGATGGGGTGAGGGGGAGAGGGTGGGGGCGGGTGTGGAAGAAAGGAGGGTGATGTGGAGCGGGAAGGGGGGCAAGGAGGGGGCCAGTCAGTTCCCCCTCCCCCCGCCCCATTTCCAAAGACCCTCAACACACACGACACTCCTGAAGTTGCCACCTTAATTTATTTCTCCCGACTTGCCTGGCACTGTGATTAACCGTGAAATGAGAAATCTATTAGTACCCCATTGGACCTGAAGGGAAAGGGGGGGGAAGGGAGAAAGGGAGGAAAACATGAAAGGAGGGAAGTTGACAGAACACAGAACGAGAGGAAAAGGGCACAGGAGAAGTTGGAGAGAATAGGGGTGGGAGAGCCTGTGCTGGAATGATATGCACACACACACACACACACACACACACACACACACACACACACACACACACACACACACACACACACACACACACACACACACACACACACTCTCTCTCTCTCTCTCTCTCTCTCTCTCTCTCTCTCTCTCTCTCTCATGCTAGAAACGTAAAATCCACAAAAAGCAAAACTAAAACTGTGCCGTTAAGGGAAATGAAGTTGTCTGATTGAAGATATTGGAAAGTGAAGGAGGAAATGGATGTAATGTGTTTGTTTCTGGACTTAGTCGATTGTAGAAGGATTTTATTTAACTTCTCTCTGTCTCATTCTCTTCCTCTCCTTTTGTGTGATTTTCCTTCTCCTTCGTCTTTTGTAATTCCTCCTCCTCCACCTCCTCCCACTCCTCCTCCTCCTCCTCTTGTCATGTAATTCCTGTTTTTCTCCCATCCTCCTCCTCCTCCCCCTATACTATTACAGATATATATAACGGGGAAAATGGTAAGGTTTCATTATTGTATAAGGATGAGTGGAGTATATTGTTCACGTAATGCCACTCAGGGATTGGAAACTGGTCATTCTCGCTTATAATGTTGGACTGAGTAGCCTAGCCCCGGGCCGCTGTGCTTCAGATGAGGCAGCAGAGGATTGGATGATGAATGGATGGATAGATGGGTGGATAGACAGATGGATAGGTGGATAGACGGATGAATAGAGGGATAGACGGATGAATGGATGGATGGATGGATGGGCTAATAGATGGATGAATGGATGGATAGACGAATGAATGGATGGAAGGATGGATGGACAAATAGATGGATGGATAGATGGATAGATGGACGAATGGACAGAGGGATGGATGGAGGGATGGATTTTCAGCTTTTTTTTTTTTTTTGTGTGTGTGTGTCCTTTCATCTGTTATCGCCATCATTTTTCTTCTCCCTGTCTTTTCGATTATTACTTCTGTCTTTTCTCCTTCATCTCTTTCCCTCACTTCTTGGTTACCGTATTTCCTTTCGTCGTTATTGTCGAACTTCTCTTTTTCGGTTCTTCCTCTTTGTATTGTCTTTTGCTACTTATTTCTATTCTTCTCGGTTCTTCTCTGTATCTGTTATTCTCGTCAACCTTCTCTTTTTCTCTCCTTTGGTTCTTCCCTCTATCTCTTATTTTCCTGAGTTCCTTATCTCTCATTCCTCTCGCTTTTTCCTTCACTTTTTATCTTCCCATTTTCCTTTCTTTCTGTTCTTCCCTCAATATGTTATTATCTACACTGTGTATCTCTTCTATCTCAGTTCTTCCTTAAATCAGTTGTTGTCTCAGGCTTTTAACTTTCTCCCTTCGGTGCTTCCCTCTATATTATTGTCGTCAAAGCCTCATCTCTCTTTCCTTTCGGTTCTTCGATTCGTCTGCTATTTTCTTCTCATTTTCTGCCTCTCCTCGATCATTCCCTTTATCGACTGGTGTCTTGAATTTCCCAAGCTCTCTCTGCTCTCCTTTATTTTGCGTTCCTCACTTCTGTCTTCGCCTCTGACCTCTTCTGCTTTTCACATCATTTACTTGGCCTCCTTATTCAAGAACCTCTCTCTCTCTCTCTCTCTCTCTCTCTCTCTCTCTCTCTCTCAATCTATCAATCTGTCTGATTAAATTTCATGGTCTCTGCACTTAAAGTAAATATGCAATTCCTTTATTTATTTTATTCATTTATTCAATTGATGTATTACTTGGAGTTGCACTGAAGGGAATGATATTTGGTGTGAAGGTCGCGAGATAATGTCCAGATATGCTATCGCCCCGTCACTCAGCAGACGCATCGATGGACGAGCGGAAAGGGCGAGAGTCGAGAATGGTACCAACTCACACCTGGAACTGTATATGGGATGCTGGGGAGGGACGCTTTTTCGTGGTGGCACTGATATGGCCGGGAAATTTGCCTGTCTGGTTATATACATGTCTCTTTTCCCTCCCTGTCCCCCGAAGCCGTTGCAAACCCGGGCATTTCTCAACGTGAATCCTGTGAACGGTAGGCTGAAGTTGCCCCTCTTCTGCAGCGCACCGTCTTCCTTTCAGGGGACAAGAGGGACTGAGGGACATTTGTATAACCGGACAATGGAGTATCTCGGTTATGTCAGTGCCACAGCATGAAGGCGTCCCTCACCAATGCCATGAGTGACAACCAACGTATATATAAACAGTTTCATACACGACATAGGGTTATATACACGATCTCTACGTTGCATTACAATACGACCAATAAGACCGCTTCCTCCATCACCCCTGCACCACACCACCCCCAACCAAAACGTCAGCCTTTGCCAAACGCACGATACCATCTCTTTCCCTCCTTCCCTGCGGTTCCCGAGATAAGATGAAAAATAATTAGCAACACAAATGTATCTCACCATTGCCTTCCACCTCTCTCTCCCTGTCCCATATCATATTGTCGAATTGTTGCAAGATTGTAAAAAAGAAATAGAATAAGAAAAAATGACTGTAGAACTAGAAAACATCCTGAGAGCGCATATCGTCGCCAACTTCGATAAATTTATTCTTTACTTCTGCAATTCCACTTCCCCATCAGACGAATGCGTTTACGGTATCGCATTGTCAGTTAATTTTACGGTCCAAGTCTGCATTGTTACACAGTTTCAAAGCGTGCAAACCTCCCCCAACGCCAGTGAAATATATGATCGCCTGCATCAAGATTCGGATCCTCCTACAGATCTCGGCAACTCCTACTTGGCCCACTTCCCACCTACCTACCAAATTTCACTGAGATCCGATAACAACATATTGAGATACTTATACAAATAGACAGACACGGGTGAATTTATAACCGCCGCCATCTTTGTCGGCGGAGGTAAACAAGAAACAAGAAAATGTCTGGTTGGTGTTTTTGCTATCTGTGTCGAGTAAATAGAAATCTTGGCTGCCAGTTTCTTTGCCCACCTCCGTAGACGATAAAATCAGGGGATCTCGTTATGCAAATAGGAGGAGGGGGAGAGATGTATCGTTATATCAACCCTAAATGTAATTCTGTGCCCGGGAGAAAAAGGAATTACATTAGGAAAGACTTCATTGGTTCTTTCTTGCCACCATTTTACAGTACGGTGAAGAATATTATTATTGTTGGATTGGATCATTGTTATAACGTAAGGAAAATTGTATGTACTGTAGTCAACAAAAATTTTCATCTATCTCAGTCCATCCGTCTCTTTGTCTTTCTGTCTACCAGTTTGTTTGTGTGTTATCTATCTCAAAATATCTGTCTGTCTGTCAGTCTGTCTGTTTGTTTATCTACTTGTGGTCACCTGTCTGTTTAACCTGGTGGCCTTTTACGTGTGTCCTGGAGTTCCTGAAATTTAATAAGTTCATCTGGCAGAAATATAATCCCTTGGTAATCTCTCTCTCTCTCTCTCTCTCTCTCTCTCTCTAATGATTATAAGAGAGAGAGAGAGAGAAAGAGAGAGAGAGAGACCTCTCCCTAAATAACCAGATCACAATAGAGGAAGAAGCCGTCACTGTCAACGAGCACACACACACACACACACACACACACACACACACACACACACACACACACACACACACACACACACACACACACACACACACACACACACACACACACACACACACACACACACACACACACACACACACACACACACACACACACACACACACACACACACACAAGGGAAAACGGAAAAGAACACCGAAACAATTATCTTTCACGAGCCACTGATCGGGGAGTTTGTTTCAGCTTATGAAAAAGGAAAAAAAAAAAAAAACAGATTGTGAGACGGAAGAGGTATGATGACATTAAACACACACACACACACACACACACACACACACACACACACACACACACACACACACACACACACACACACACACAGCTATCGACTTTGCTGCCCAGTCCCAACTTTTAACTAGACGATTGACATTTGAAGATGCCTCGTGGGCCTGTTTTTCCGTGCGCTTTGAAGGCTGTCTGGTATCCTCATGGTAGGTTATTTATTTGGCATATTATATCGTTACTTTTTCGTGTATATTATTTATTTCTTCTAAAAACATCGACCACCATTACCACCACCACCACCACCACCATCATCATCATCATTATCATCATCATCATCATCATCATCATCATCAACCCTATTTCCCATTAACAGATGTGGTAATATCCATACATCCTTGATCCATCCATTATATTTCGTCGTAATTTAAATAACGCGGAAAATTAACTCCCTCACTACAATAACGTATTAAATAAACTTCCAGGCGATTTTATTATATTGAAAAATGACCTTGTATGAAAGGGGTCAGTTTAGAGTATATTCTGACCCCAGTACGAAACAGAATATAATCGTTTTAAGGATGAATAGTGCAACACGTTATGGCAATGAGGAACTACGTCGCTCATCAGAGAGTAAACTGGCGAGGAACAGATCAACTCTGGAACTGTCTCCAATTGTCTGTTTTTCCTGCTTCCTATGATCTCCAGTCTTTCAAACGCAGTGTGTCCAGGCATCTCGAAATGAACGGATCTTGAATTTGGCTGTCTTTTTTATTGTTTTTTTTTTTCTTGTAAGGAACTGTTTTCGGGCTCAGCCTTTGGTTCCTTGTTCCTCGCATAAGAAAAAAATACTCTCTTCACTGTAACTTTTTTTTTTCCCTTTTGCTACACATTTCACACGAGTCAGTGGAGGAAAAAGACAATACTACATCCCTAGATCCTTTCCATAGCACTTCTTCATGGCTAGTATCGTATTCTAGTGTTAATTTGTTGAAACAGGTCAGTATTAAAGATGGAGAGATGGCAATTTTAGGTCAGCTTATAGTAAAAAGAATGTAGTGAGCCCTTTACCTCCATTAGAATGCGCTTTGTGATTCCCACTGTCTGTGTTTGACTCTGACCTGTGACAGTAATAAGCTCATTAGAGAGGATGGCATTTCGGGGGTTAAATTGTGTTGTGATCACTTAATATAGAGAGAGAGAGAGAGAGAGAGAGAGAGAGAGAGAGAGAGAGAGAGAGAGAGAGAGAGAGAGAGATAACTTTTTTATTTTTATTTTTATTGAAGAGGTCTTGTGGTAGAGGGGCTAAACCAGTCTCGATTTAACTTGACCCATGAGTGGCAGGATGTCTTCTGTATGTCATTACTTCCAGAGCAAGACGATTTTATTCATCTTAGGGGAGGCGTTTGTTGGGGAAGGTGGCAGCCTCCTACGACGAGAGGTATTGCCGAGTGATGTGTAAGTCGGTTCATGGTCTTGGGGATTGATATACAGAGAATACACACACACACACACACACACACACACACACACACACACACACACACACACACACACACACACACACACACCAAGGAATAAAACATCATGCCGTGCCGCCTAACAATGGCGTGGGCCCTGTTTGTCTAGGGTGGAATAAAAGGAAACAATTACCAGTGATATAGGACCCATTAACGCCATCTCTGTTGACTTAACGACGCCCAATTAAGTCCTTTTGCAACTGGTGGATGGTGGCCGCCGGGTCATTAACGCCTAACAACGCTGCCAACACACGCTGACAACACCACCAGCAAACTGATTGATGAAGCACTGCTGACACAACACAGGCTGACATCACAACGCATTGATAGAGTGACACTGACATCTTGACTCAGATTGTCAGCAATAATATCTCAGTCTGACAAGACCACCAATGACACCCTGTGATTAATGGGATACGCTGGCTGACAGCACTTTCATCACAGGCTGACAGCACCACCAGTGACACCCTCTGATTGATGGAACGCTTAGCTGACATTACTAGCACAGGCTGACGACACCACTACCAGCACACGCTGACAACATCACAAGCGGCACTCTCTGATTGATAGGACATTCGGCTGATACACTAGCTGCCATCACGACGCAAAACTCAGATTGACAACACATGTAATCCTGATTGATAGAACACACTGGATGAAACATGTAACAGCTGACAACGTTATCAATACAGGCTGACAACACCTGACATCCCAACATAGATATCGTACTAACAGAATAACACTAAAACTGACAGCTTGAGACGACCCCGCACTCAGACTGACAGCATTGCGAACAGCACCACGATCTGTGCTTTGATTAATGGGATAATCATCTGACACCACAACCTAATATCCGCACTGACGACATGGCACTCTGACTGACAACCGAACACTGATATTGGCAGTACTAGTGACACCATGATTGATTAGACACCAGGTTGACACACCGCCAGTTGACACGTAACCAACACAGGCCAGCAGCACCACACACGATACCCTGAATCATTGAACACCACACCACCATCATTCTAGCAGCACAACACTACACCACACCACATCATCAGCTGACAACGCCTCCCCTGGGCCATTGAGGAAGCTAATAATGATCCAGCCAGGCGAGAGAGAAAGGGAGGGGGGGAGGAGAAAAAAAATTGTTAGAGAAAAGAAGTATATATCGTTAAAGTTAAAAGAAAGGTATGGTGTAACAGAAAAAGGACATTTTCTGAAGAGGGAAAAAGGGATATTCCATAAAAACAACAACATGCATTTGATTTTATTTTTTGCATCTACCCCACAATTATTGCTTAGACTGAAAGGAATAAAGTAAGAAAAATAAATAAATAATAATAAACTACACCTGTGGAGAAAGAAGTATATTTTCAAGCAACTGCAGGTGGCATTGTGAGTAGAAAAAAGTACGTGGTTATTGAAACAGGACATGCAGTGTGTGTCAGAACGCCATGTTTAGTGTATCAGAGGGACGGTACACACACACACACACACACACACACACACACACACACACACACACACACACACACACACATTCATTTTTGTTGTTTACAGCAGAAAGAGAGAGAAGGTAACGATGCTTTTTATGTTGCCGACTGAAGGGTGTGTAAAAACAGTAAGAGTCAACAAAGGAAGACTAACCGACCCAACGTCCAATGAAACTCAGCCCAAGCAATATTTTTGCGTGTATTTCGGTTAGTACTGCAATTTTGAGTGACTAAATATCCCTGTTGGTGCCTTTTATTTTTTTTTATCTCAACCCCTTCTGACTACTGTAAGACGATTTTATTCAGCTGAGGAAAGTACCATGGGGGTGAGGAGGTTAATTACTTTAGTGTGGCCTTTTTTTCAGGTTAGTGCCAGACGATTTTGGAGATCCTTTGGAGTAATTGGGGTAATTCTTTCTTCACAGTGTCTAAATTATTATTCTTGCTAATTCAAGACGATTTTATTCAGCTGAGGGAAGAATTCTAACTTCAGGGGTGAGATAGTGTTGCCATTAACCCCTTCATTGCGAAAGGTCGTCCCTGGGATTGATAAATACGTGGTGATTGGGAGAATAAATTTAAAAAGACTCCACCGTATGAAAGGGGTTAAAAATAGCACAGGGGAAGATTACATGTATGGAAAAGATAAGGAAGAATCTCAGTTAAATTTTCACTACCCTTTCTTATTATTTCTTCAGCGGAACGACTAAATATAGCTCAGGGAAGACCTTTCAGAGGGATGGGATTATTAGCAGGAGAGGGCGTATATAAAAATATTATATAAGGGGGAATTTTTTTTACGAGGCATACAGTTTTTTGATAATTATTTTTTCGGGAAGGGAAAGCCTGGTTACGGTGTATATGTAAGCTCCTTCACGACGGTTTTTTTTTTTTTTTTTCCTTTTTTTAGCTTATTCTTGCTATCTTCATTAATCCCTTTAACAAGAGAGGCTCTCCGTCCTCCCTACTTCCTTTTCCTCCTTCCCTCTCACTCTTTCCCTCCATCCCTCCAAATCTACCCCCCCCCACATCCCTCCATCCCTCCAAATCTACACCCCCACCCACATCCCTCCATCCCTCCAAATCTACACCCCCACCCACATCCCTCCATCCCTCCAAATCTACCCCCCCACCCACATCCCTCCATCCCTCCAAATCTACACCCCCACCCACATCCCTCCATATCTGCACCCCCACCCACAACACTCCATCCCTGCAAATCTACCCCCCATCCACATCCGCCAATCCCTTTTCCCAGCCTTCCTCTCCACTCACCCTAGTTAGTCCTCTCTCCCTTTCCTCCCTCTCCCCCCACCTCCCTTCTCCTCCCCCATTCCTCCCTCCCATACCCTTCCACTCCCCTTCCCTCCCCGTCCCTGGCCAACCCGATGCCCTTTTGTTGATCTTGGGTTTTTGGCTGTGTTGAGTCGATGATTAGAGAGCTTTGTTTTGGGATCGGCTGGCTGGTCCTCGCTTTGTTGCTCCGATTTTATGCCTTTTGGATCCTAGCTCTCTCTCGATCTCTCCTCTCCTCCCCCTTCCCCTCCTCTCCTCTCCTCTCTTCTCTTCTTTCCTCTTCTCTCCTCTCCTCTCCTCTCTCTCTCTCTCTCTCAAGTATGGGATGATGAGAGAAGAGGGGAGGAGGAGTGGGAAAGTGGAGAGGGAAAGGAGAGGAGTGTGGGAGAGGAAGGGGGTTATAAGAGAGGGGGGAAGTGAGAGGGAGCGGGGAAGGGAGAGGGAGAGGTCAGAGGGAAGAAAAGGTACCTCGTTGCACTGTTGTTACTACACAGGTCGGCTATTGTTACTCACACGGGAGAGAGAGAGAGAGAGAGAGAGAGAGAGAGAGAGAGAGAGAGAGAGAGAGAGAGAGAGGGGGGGAACACTAATGGAGCGTGTCGGAAGAAGAGACAATCACCTACGAGGGAAAAACTAGAGAGTAAAAATACGAGGTTTAGTAGAACAGGGAAGGAGGGGGGAGATGAAGGATGAGGGGGAAGGGGAAGGGGAAGGTAGAAGTGGATAGGGAGGGGGAAGGGGATAAGGAGAGGGAAGTGGAATGAGGGTTGAGGGAGGGTGAGGTGGAGGGTGGAGTGAAAGGAGTGGAGGAGGATGGGTTGGTGGGGAGGGAGGTGGAGCCGTAGATAGAAAAATGTGAAGGGGGAAGCGTGCGTACAACAAGGGAGGGGTAGGAGGGGAAGAGAGGGAGGGCATGGAGGGATGGCAAGGGTGAGAGGGAGGGAAGCAGGAAAGGGAAAGGAAGAAGGAAGACTAGAGAGTGTACCATGGAAAGGGAAGGAGGGCGGGAGGAGAAGAGGTAGAATCCAGGATGGGAGGGAGGGAGAGAAGGGAGAGACCAGAAAGACAGGGAGGAAAGGAGGGAGAAAGAGAGAGAGGAAAGAAGGAGGCAGAAAAGAAGGAAGGGAGGCAAGAAGACAGGGAAGGAGGAAGGAGAGAGTCTATAAAGGGTGAGAGAGAGAAGTAAATACTGTCTAAAAATACCAGAGTGGCGTGAGATACGTCCTAAATAACTTGATACTTTATTCTTGGTGCTCCAGACGATTTTATTCAGCATAGGAGAGACTTTTCAAACTGGAAATGTAAGATAAAGCCTTCCTAACCCTTTGGAACTTGAATGCCCACCTGTGCTAAATTAAATCGTCCGGAAATAGCAAGAACAAAAGAGAAACAAAAACAATAAAAATGATGTTATTGAATTAAAGGGATTAATTAGTAAAATGATGCTTCTCTCTGTGGCTTAACCTCTTCAGACCGGTGACTTGTTTTTATTCTTGCTGTCAGACCTCCAGACGATTTTATACGATTTCGGAAGTGAGAGAGAGAGAGAGAGAGAGAGAGAGAGAGAGAGAGTGGCCCTGAACACTGGTTTGCTGATGTGTACTTCAATATTTAACCAAGCGGAAGGTCCCTCCCCTTCAACTCAGCCACACTGGAGAGAGAGAGAGAGAGAGAGAGAGAGAGAGAGAGAGAGAGAGAGGGAGAGAGAGAGAGAGAGAGAGAGAGTGAGGCTGAAGGAGATCTGAGAATCGAGGAAGAAGAATGTCAAGAGTGCAAAACCGCTGGGGAGGCGGCAAGAGAAATTATGCAAGACGAGGAAGAAGATGAGGGTGAAGAACTGAGTGGGTTAAGTGGTGGTGCGTGTCTTTGGGAATGGGAATAAGAGAGAGAGAGAGAGAGAGAGAGAGAGAGAGAGAGAGAGAGAAACACAAAGTCGCAATTACATATAAAGGACGAGAGAGAAAAGAGGAAAAGGAGTAACCAAACACACACACACACACACACACACACACACACACACACACACACACACACACACACACACACACACACACACACACACACACAGAGCTATCGATTACAAAGCATCCCGCACTAACGTACATACATACTGTTTACGCACGAAACTTACCCACAGACATACTTTCCCAACTTCCAATTCTTCTAACTCGGAACTGATGCACATTAATTTGTTTTTTTCACGGAGTAATTTCACTGGGCACTTTGGTAATAGTTCTTCCTCTTACTGACAGATGTGGCTATTATCTTCATGGACCTGTCGAGGGGGTCATTGTGTAACCGTGAATTAGTTGGACTCCATGTTGCCTTTCCTCTACCCTCGATTTTTATTTTGAGACGAAGATGAATGCTTTCTCTTATTTTACTTCCAGGGTGAACTGATTCCTGGAAAAAAAAAAAAAAAGGGGTTTGCCTGTTTTTTTTTTTTTTTTTTTTTTTTTTTTTTTTTTTTTTTTTTGACTCGAATGTGGTGTTTTCTCCGACGTCATTTTATATTTTGACATCAGGATTAGGTACCTACTAACTTCGTATTATTTTTATTTTCTTGGCTATTTGGTGAACCATTTTCTCTACGTTGTGTTGGATCGAGGATAGGCTAATACAGACGTAAGTACAGTTGGCGATTAACTTGACAGAAGTGGCAGCCATTGTGATTGTTCTAAATTCACTGTTACTCCTTCCAGCACTCATTATGGCTGTGATTTTGGCTTCGATGTTTTAATTCTTTCCTGGAATAATATTGTGCTGATAATAGTTTCACAGAAAACTTAAGCATGTGTTACTTTGATGTTTTTATAGTACAGTATTATAGCAGTTATCTCAGTCAGACCTAAATTCGATTGAATGTATTTAGTGTAGAAGCTCTTTATCAGATGCAGCAAGAGAGTATCATCCCTTCACTACGATAGCAATAATTCCATTTTTGGACTTTTTCAGACTATTTTATTCAGTTCTGGAAGGGACTGTGGGGCTGAAGGGATTAGTAACAGTCATCATGAACACTCTCACAACGATGACGGCCATTTTAATTCACAATTGCTACCGCCAGGCGATTTAATTCAACTCAGGGGACACGTCTCATAGTGAAGAGGCTGGAGAGGTATTATACAGAAATTAAATCCCTAAGGAAAAGGTACAATAAAGCCTGCTAAGCCCAGGAGAATACGCCTTTTCAGTGTCTATTCAGTAACTAATCAGAGTGCCCTTCTCATCTCATACTTAATTCGCCCTAAGCCAAAAGCGAATTTCTTTATTTCATCTTTCCCTCCCCTTTCCATTGGTACCCTTTCTCCCTTTCTTTGATTACGTACCACAGTCAAGGCAGGTGTGTGTGTGTGTGTGTGTGTGTGTGTGTGTGTGTGTGTGTGTGTGTGTGTGTGTGTGTGTGAGCGCGCTAGTCTACATATTAGTACGTAACCCCTTCTCAGCAAAATGCTTGTGAAGTGAGTAAATTCATCTAGCCGCTTTCTCGGTACCTGGAATAAATTATCGTATACTGTACATGGCGCCATCGTACTGAGAAAGGTTATCTCCTAGTCTGTTCCCTGTCCTCTCTTCACTTAAAATATTCCCTACCTGCGGCATCACAGAATTTCTTCGTGAGGTGTTGTCACATTCCTTACGAAAATAACTTACCCTCCAGTTCAAGTAAGTTGAGATTAGGGAATTGTCTATCTGTGAGACATTATAAGTAAATCCGCGTGTCATGGAGGGGAACTGTGCGTTTAGTATGGTTTGTTTGTCTGTCTGTCTTTCTGTTCGTCTGTTAAAAAGATTATGTAACAACTGTTGAATTAGTGGCACCCAATTTGGAATAAATCGTCAGAAGAACAAGTTTTAAATTTTCTCCGGAAAAAAAAAAAAAAAAAGTCAGGGGCAGCGTTAGCTCAGACAGTTTGTTCCGAACCTGGTGGAAAGGTTGAGGGTCAGAAAGGGAATAGTGATTAAGTTTTCTGAGCAGTTGATAACTGGTTAAGGTCAAAGGAGAAGCTTAAATGTACGACCCTTTGACTGAAAGTTTTATTTCAGTCTGGGCCAAACTTGGTGGAAAGCTTTAAGGTCACCCAAAGATTAAGTGAATAACTTGTAGGTCAGAGTCACAAGGGAAGGTAAATTTAAACACTTTTGATCCAATTTGGACCAGACTTAGTGGAAGGGTTGGGGCTTGAGTGAGAATGAAGGAATTCGAGTGGGAAACAGTATTAATGTCGAAGGTCAGGATCACAAAACACAGTGCTCCTTTTTCGAGGTTATAAAATAGTTCATCATCGAGGCAAAAGAGTGTGAGCAGTAAAAATAGTTTATTGTCGAGAAAAAAGAAGTCAGCTTAAAAGTACTTTACAGACGAGTCAAAAAATTGTCAGTTTAAAAATAGTTTATTGACGAGCCAAAACGTATTTATTTAAAAATAATTTGTCATCGAGCCAAAACAATAGTAACATTAAAATTAGCTTATCCACAAGAAAAAGTAATGTATGATTGAGCAACAGTTCATATTGGAGCCAGATTAACACCGTAGCCCCAATGACTCACCTTTTAATAATGGAATTCGTCTGCTAAAAGGAAACTCTCTCTCTCTCTCTCTCTCTCTCTCTCTCTCTCTCTCTCTCTCTCTTAGGGGTATATAGATGATATTCCACTTTCCTTTGGCCAGGCTGTGTTTTGCAGACTCATGCATATTCCATAGCAGTCTTGAATCCATCCAGACCCCCGCTCCCTTCCTCTCTCTCACTTCATCCAGCACATATCTTTTATCCCCCCCGTCTCTCTCTCTCTCTCTCTCTCTCTCTCTCTCTCTCTCCCCTTCCCTCTCCTCATCCATCCCGCCTACGACTCTTTCCCCGTCCCCTTCCCCTTTCATCATGGATCTGTCCTGAATTTGGAAATGTTTGGGGTTGAAGTTTGTATATGCCTTATTTCTCTCTCTCTCTCTCTCTCTCTCTCTCTCTCTCTCTCTCTCTCTCTCTCTCTCTCTCTCTCTCTCTCACCTGTCTGATATCGAATTGCTAATTAATCAACACGGGGAATTAGCGTCATATGGGCCAAATTGGAAATAGCTTCCTCTCCTCATGATTTTTTAAAAGTCTGCGGTACACTTCACCCCCCTTACGTATTTTTTTTTAGTTTATTTTTGCTACCTTGAGGCGATTTTATTCACCTAATGGAAATATATTGTGGCGAAAGGGTTAATGAAGGCTCTATCTTACTCCACTTCAGAAATTCTCTTCTTAGCTGAATTAAATCGTGTATCGTAGCAAGAATAAACCCAAATGATATTCTCCGACTAGATGGGTTTCATAGATTCTGTCCTCTTTTATATTACCCTTTTCAGGGGTGTGGCGTCCCGAGGCTAGGTTATGTAGTCCAGAATACTTGAAAGGGTAGATGACAACAGTACGCCCCTGATGGCATTACGTGCTGGAAAAATATACTAGTCACATCTTTGGAAATGGAATCGATGCACGCAGGTCATGGCCCCATCCCGACCGGCACTTTAGGCCACTAGACCCCCTGGTGTTCACCCATCATTCCCTCCCATAGGCCTACACCACACACTTATCACCCCCATGCCTCCCACATGCACCCTACACACACTATATTCCCCTTTTCCTCTTCACCCTACGCTCCTTCTGTACACCTCTCTCTTCAGACTGCTTTCCCTATATAACTATACACTCCATTCACCCTACACCACCCTTCCCACTTCCCTATTTCACTATACACCCTTCACACCATTCTGTTCACCTTACACTCCCGTCCCACTCTCCTACCTCCCTGCATACCCTCCACACCCTTCCAGTCACCCCCTGCTAGCTTCCTGCATCCCTCCACTCTCCTCGCCCCTCCCTCTGCCCCCCCTTCGCCGCGTTTCCTGGCCACCACATAATGAGCGGTGAAGGCGTAATGTGGCCACTATTAAGGCCATTGTCCGCTAATACCCCCCTCCTGCCCTATTTGACACCCCTGCTCCCGCCCCTTCCCTCTTTCCCCTGTCTGTTCGCCTACCCCTCCCACCCTGCCTTTTCTGACAACCTTTTTCTCCCTTCCCCTACTCCCTCCCTCACCCTCACCCTGCCTACCTTCTTTGGCACCCCTACTCCTCCCCATCCCTGCCCCCTGTCTGTACCTGTTCCCTTCCCCCCACCCTGTCTGCCTTCTCTGACACCTTCCTCCCCCTCCCCTTGGCCTCTGTCTGCACCTCATTCCTACCTGTTTCCTCCCTTCTGCTTACCATTTACTCCTTCGACTTTCCCCATCTCACCCATTTCGTTCCTTCTCCTCCCACACGCCCTCCCCACTCCATCCAAAACATACCCTGCTGTCTCCACTCCCCTAGCTGTTCTTGCGTCTTTCTCTCCACTCCCTTCTACCCGTTTTCTCTTCTTTCCCCCTCTTTCTTTCCCACAGTCTCTCATCTTTCCACCAGCCTCTTCCTCCCTATCCCCGCCCCAACCCTTCTCCCCCCTCCACTCCTCCCTTCCTCCGGTCCCCTTTCCCTCCATGAACTCCTCCCTTCCCTTCCACTCTTGCCTTCTTCCCCTCCCTTCCTCCTTCCCTTCCACTCTTGCTTTCCCCTTCCCTCCTCCTTCTTCTGTTCTTGCCTTCTTCCCCTCCCCTCCTCCCTCCCTTCCACTCTTGCCTTCTTCACCTCCCTTCCTCCTTCCCTTCCAATCTTGCCTTCTTCCCCTTCCCTCCTCCTTCCCTTCCACCCTTGCCTTCTTCCCCTCCCCTCCTCTATCCCTTCCTCCTGCCATCACCTCCATCACCCCCTTCTCTCTGCCATTACCTTCTAGGCTACAGTACTGTACTGAACCCCACGCCACCCCTCTTCCATTATCTCCCCTCCTAACTATTCCCATCTACTTCTCTAGGCTACCTTCGTCTCATTACCCCCCCCCCTCTCTCTCTCTCTCTCTCTCTCTCTCCCGTGTGTGAGTGTGTGTGTGTGTGTGTGTGTGTGTGTGTGTGTGTGTGTGTGTGTGTGTGTGTGTGTGTGTGTGTATTTTATGTGAGGAAGAAGGAACCAAAGGTCATGAGCCCGCAATAACTGTTCCCTCCAAGAGAAAAACAAATACAAGAGAGAGCCAAATTCAAGATCCGGTCATTTCGAGATGCCTGGACGCACTGCGTTTGAAAGACTGGAGATCATAGGAAGTAGGAAATACGGACAGAAGGAGACAGTTCCAGAGCTGACCTGTTGCATAAATGAAGGACTGGGAGTAACTGTTAACTCTTGCAGTAGAGAGTTGGACAGAAAAGGGATGAGAATGCTGCTAGACGGGTGCTACGCGCCCGTCGTAGAGGTAGAGGGATGCAAGCAGACAGTTCAGAGGAGCAGTGACCATTGAAGTAGCGATAGAAAAGAGATAAAGATGCAACAGTGCGGCGAAGAGACAGAGGTTGAAGGGAGCCAGTAAGAGGTGGAGACTTAATGAGACGAAAAGCCTTTGACTCCACCCTATTGAGAAGAGCTGTATGTGGGGAACCCCCCTACACATGAGAGTTGTACTCCACACATGGGCGGATAAAACCCGTGTATAGAGTCAACAGTTGTGCAGGGTGTGTGTGTGTGTTTACTGTCAGGTCTGTGTATGTATGTGCGTGTTTATGTCATTGTGTGCGTGTGTAAGTGCGTGCCAGTGTATGTGTCTGCGTGTTCATGTCCTTGTGGGCCACTCTCTCTCTCTCTCACTCTCTCTCTCTCTCTCTCTCTCTCTCTCTCTCTCTCTCTCTCTCTCCCCCCCCCGCCTCACTACATTCAATTTAACTCTGGCAAACTTGGGTGAACGAGGTCGGACAGTCGCTTGGTGCCACGGTTTTACCTGCAAGTGGAGGTGAGAGAGAGAGAGAGAGAGAGAGAGAGAGAGTGAGAGAAACTTTTGATCCACCAGGTATAGTCACTTGTGCAGTTTAGTACACGTAGCTGCTTGGCAGAGTAAGACAGTGCTGCGCCTCTCTCCGCAGCACTTCTTTGTAGCCAGCATCATATGTAGTGTTAATCGATTGTTACAGTTATGGATTTAAGGTGGAGAGATACCAATTTTAGGGGAAGTTAGGGTAAAAAAAAAGTATAGCTTCCTGTGTCAATATCTGTTTCCCTCCTCCAGCCTCTCTCCCTGCAGCCTCTCATGGTCTAGTGCCGGGCCATTCACACGCCTCCCCGTGGTGTACCAAGACGCCATTCACCGCCTCACTCAAGGTTCACACATCGATCGTATTCTCTCGGCTTTCCCGGCTTCTTCGTAGTTCGTCAGTCCATTTTGCCCACCGAGTCTCTCCCTCCGCTCACAGATCAGTCTTACGCGCGACTGCTTCCTCTCTTCCATTACCATATTCTCAGCTTTACTCTGAGCACATACCGATCTCCGTTCATTTTCTTCCGGTGGCAAACATTTAAGAGGATGCTATTGTATGTAGTTTCATGTATCCACTTATGTTTGCACCCTGACGCGGATCCCTCACTGAGTTATTCATGTTCTGTCTCTCACTAAAATAGCCATTCACTTTTCTAATCACCTGACCACCGCCTTTCCTCTTCCATGTATAGGCTTTGTATACAGTAGTCCACGTATCGAGTCTGACCTCTTTCTTTATGGCGGAATGTAAGGTGTAGGGGAAGAAGGGTAGGCTAGGGGAGGGTGCGGTAGTGTAAGGGAGGAGGGATACCCTAAGGGGGAAAGTTAGTCTAAAAGGGGTAGGGTTGTCTCTGAGTGGGAGGGGTAGTCTAAGGGAGAAAGGGAGGGATCTAACTAAGGGGGAAAAAGAATAGGTAGTCTAGGGAGAAAGAAGGGATAGTCGACGGGGAGAAGGAAGGATAGTCCAGTGGGCGAAGGCGCGTTAGTCTAAAGGGGGACGGGCAGACTAAGAGGGAGGGGTAATATAATGGTGGATGGATAGTCGAAGGGAGGTAAGGAAGTCTGAGAGGGGAAGGAGAGATTGTATAAGTTGGGGGGAGAAGGAGGAATAGTCTGACGTCTTGTGTTTATGATGGTGGGTGGAAGGGTACTCGGAAAGAGAGGGACTCCGGTGGAAGGGTCCAGAAAATAGCACTGGGCTAGTCGAGGAAGGGGTGAGGTTTTGCGCGCGCGCGCGCTTGCGTGCATACATACATATATATATATATATATATATATATATATATATATGTGTGTGTGTGTGTGTGTGTGTGTGTGTGTGTGTGTGTGTGTGTGTGTGTGTGTGTGAGAGAGAGAGAGAGAGAGAGAGAGAGAGAGAGAGAGAGTCATTCCCCCTGAGAAAACCGTAAGAAATTAGGCCTGCACGTCCTTAGAAATCGAGAAGGGGAGATTAAAAACAGCTCTCAGGGGGCCACGGGAGAGAGAGAGAGAGAGAGAGAGAGAGGGGGGAAGGGGCGGAAGGGGGGGCACAGGGATAATGATTTTGTCAATTAGTAATTTCACCTGCCCTCTCTAACAACGATAATGGAGAGAAAGTCTATAACCACAGCCTTCCATATATATATCCCGAAGCACGAGATTCAGAAGCAGGGATTATTAATTTACGAATAACATTTTTATTGGCGTCACGAATTTATGAATATCCCGCGAGGAAATTTGTTGGCATTTTGATTTACGAGCACAATGAGGAGGAATTTTATTGGAGACAGATTTGCAAGGATGTTACTGGGAAATTGTATTACATTCGCCATTCTGCGGATACATTACGTGGAAATATACTGGAGTTACTATTTTACAGATGTCTTAATGAGGAAATATATTGAGATCACTGATTTACGAACACCTTTATAAAGAAACATATCGGAGCCACAGTCTTACAAATATCTCAGTACATTTTGCAGTCAGGGAATCACATAATTTTCCAGTCTTATCCTATTGATATTTATAGGAAGGTAAACATAACCTGATTCTTAACTAGCCTATTGCGTGTCTCCGATGTTTTCATGTCACCACGATTTATTCACTAAACCTTGTAAAGTTACTAATGGTTATTTTATAAAAACATGAGAGGATAACTGCAGTTGGGCCGGTTGGCGCATGCTAGGCAGCTCCCGTGGTAGAGAATGGAGTAACAGAAAGGTATATCTAATCTTTCTCTTTCGAAAAACATAAAGCTGTCTGGAGATAAAAGAATAAAATACAGATTATGTACTGAAAACATTGGATTAAAACTTTAATCGCGAAAGAGAAGCCAGGCCTCTCACTTATTCCCATTTTTTGCCAGCAGATTGTATTATCTGTTTGTATAATGCAGTGAGTTACCTAAATAGTAAAACGTATCAGATTTATGCACACCTAATTTTAAATGCAAGGCTGGAGAAAAATCCTTAATAATTTTTCTCGTGTCTTGCAGTAAATGCATTCCTGTTAGCATTAGGATTTTCATTCTTCTTTTTTTTTTTTTTTTTTTTTCATATTTCACTAGTTATATATAATTTATAGCGTTTTCAGCATAAGTTTTTGTTTCCAGTTCAGTTGCTGTAAAATGCCAGAAATCCTAACTTCCTTTCTTTTTTCAGTTCTTCAGGTCCGGTAACGTGGCTGAAAAATAAAACTGATGTGTTTTTTGTGGCGGGAATTTTAAAACGATTGTTGCTCTGTTGCAGCGGAATGAATTTTTGGTGGCCTCAGGGCTTTGTGTACTGATCGTATCCCCATTTCATTCGTGCTGTTGCCAGATAAATTTGCTCGGTTTGGGAGAGACCTCTGTAATTAGTTTGTGTTCATCTGATGGGACTGGGCCACTCCCATACCTTTAATACTATAGTGTGTTTGCCTAAGATTTAATGAGCCGTAGGTGTGAGGTAGGAATGAGCCTCCTTGGTTACTAGTCAGATCAGTCCTTCAGTTTAACCACAGTTGGCCGTCAAATGAGCTATGAGAGGTTAGGAGTTAAAGTGTTATACTGAGTGAAGGGCTAGAAATATTATAAATTAGGCAAACTCCTTTAGTATTGTTCCTTGATATCTTCCAAACTTAGTCCTTTCTCTCTCTCATGACGATTTTTTTTCTTTCCGTTTTTGTTTATTTGTGTTTACTTATTTGTTTATTGTTTTGCCACCAGATTGAATGTGTTTGACTACATTTGAATCCCTTCAGTACGAGGGTTGTTTCTTTTGCCGAATGAAGGGGTCCGAAGATAGCAGCGATACATTGAGAGAGAGAGAGAGAGAGAGAGAGAGAGAGAGAGAGGTGAATGGTTCGGTTCGCTTTCGTAGGCCCCAGAGACGCTGATTCTCTCTCTCTCTCTCTCTCTCTTAATAACCTCAGCTATAACTTAATTTCCCCCATATTCCGCACCTTCCCACCACCTGCCTCATCCCTGCCTCACGTGCCTCACACCCTGCCTCACGTGTCACACCCCTGGTTCATCTGCCTCTGCCTCCCCTGCCTCTCCTTTGCCTCACTGTCTTTACCCTTCCGTGTGTGTGTGTGTGTGTGTGTGTGTGTGTGTGTGTGTGTGTGTGTGTGTGTGTGTGTGTGTCTGTCTGTCTGTCTATCTATATACCGTATAACCATTCATCCATTGATCCATCTATCCATCCATCCATCCTTCCATCCATCCACCAGTCTATGTATCTGCTTATCTATGTTTCCAAGTATCTATCTTACATATCCATATTATTCGTATGTAGTCTAGTCCCTTCCTCTACTGTTCATCTATAATTCTATGTCGGCGTCCCTCCCTCGTCCAACTCGTCTGTGCATCAGTCTGAGTTACGTAAGGCGCCCTCTCCTTACTCACGAATACACCTACCTTCCTGCTTAGTATCTACGTGAAATGTGGTGGGTTTGACCGTCGTGGGTATTGGGTGCTTGGTATTGCTGCTGTTGTTATAGTAATTGAGAAATCGTTTTCATTATCATCGTATAATGATAATGATGTTGATGGTGGTGGTGGCGAGGGCGATGGTGATGAAAAAAACAGTAGCAATAGTAGTAGTAGGTGTAGTGATAATAATAATAATAATAATAATAATAATAATGATAATAATAATAATAAAAGATAATATTTTCCTGCAGGCACTACCAGATGATACTAAACAGGATGCGCAGGAAGTGGCATAAATATACTGCATGATTTACTGTACCCCAAATAATGTTATGTTGCCATCTCTCCATCTTGAATGCTGGGTTGTAGTAAAGGATTAACACTTGAATATGATGCTAGTCACAAAGAGGTGCTATGGGATGGATGTAGAGCCATAGACATGCATTTTCCTGTATGAAGTTCACTGCAGAAAGGCGAAAATATGGGCCAGGTTAAGTGAGAGCACTATATGTAGCCAGTGGTTAGTGTGATGGTGTGATTAACCGTATATTTTATTCACTGTAAACTCGGACCAAAAACTTTATACCTTCAGTGTTAGGAACGGAAGTAGTTAGAGAGAGAGAGAGAGAGAGAGAGAGAGAGAGAGCAAAATTCAGAGTAGAAGATTGGAGGGTACTCTCACTCACTTCCGTCATTATACGCTTTCAGTCGTCACGCAGCTCTGGTGAGAGAGAGAGAGAGAGAGAGAGAGAGAGAGAGAGAGAGAGAGAGAGAGAGAGAGAGAAAAGAGAAGAGAAGAAAGTTGGGAAAAGATAGAGCCAATATAGGGCAGTAAATCCGTCTTTCTGCCATCAGGCGCTTTCAGTCGTCGTGGACCTCTGATTATGCGGCGTAAAGAGAGTCTCAGCGGGTGTTTGGTTAGATTTATGGGGTCAGAGGGTGCGGGGTGGGGGTGGGGGTGAGGGTGAGGGTGGGGGATCTGCAGAGGGAAGGTTCGGGTAGTTTGGGTTATGTTATGCTGAAATGGGTAGGTTGGGTAAGTCGGGTTGGGTAGGGGTTTGGTTAGGTTGGGTTGGGTTGATTTGGGTTAGGTTAGGTTGGGTTGGGTTAATTTGGGTTAGATTAGATTGGTTTGGGTTAGGCTGGATTGGATTGAGTTGGGTTAGGTTAGGTTGGGTGGGATTATATTTAGGTAGTTCAGGCTATGTTAGGTTAAGCTGGAGTGTGTTGAGTTAGGTAAGGTTGGGTAGGATTTGGTTTGATTGGGTTGGTATGGGATTCAGTAGACCTGTGAGGGTTGGAAATGGAGGGAAGGGTGTGCAGGGTGTTAGGTTAGGTTAGTGGAAATTGGAGGATCAAGTAAGATAAAAACTTGAAGGACTGTGAAGAGAGCAAACGAGAGAGCGGCCACAAGACACTGCAGAGATGGCAAAGTGTGGACAGGAGAAACATGAGTGGGAAGATAGACGCTGGACAAATAAGAAACGTAAAGGAATGAGTGGAAGAGGGACATGTACTAGATGGTAATAATAATAATAATCATCATTATCATCATCATAATGATAATGATGATAGTAATAATGCGACAGTAGTAGTAGTGGCAGATAAAAAAAATAATAATAAAGATAATGCGGCATTAGTAGTAAAGAATAATAATATTGATAATAATAATAACGATAATAATAATAATAATAATAATAATAATAATAATAATAATATCAGTAATGATTTCGGCCGGGTGGTGATGAAGGGCTTACAGAAAAAGAGAAATTATTTGCCGCAGCAGAATGCAGAGAGAGAGAGAGAGAGAGAGAGAGAGAATATGTATCGGTCATTAACTCTTGATGCGTCCAGAGTGACGCGAGTTAAATACTGTACTGAGTCAGGGGGTCCTTGGTCCCGGGTACATTCTCTGTGTGTGATATATATATATATATATATATATATATATATATATATATATATATATATATATATATATATATATACACACACACACACACACACACACATACACACACACACACAGATGTCTGTTGTGGAGAGGGGTAAAGAGTCGTAACGTTTGTTGTGAAGAGGGGTAAAGCACTTGATGTTTTGCGTTGTGGCGAGGTATGAAGAGCTGAAATGTTTGTGCTGTAGCGAGGGGTAAAGAGTTGGAATGTTTGTGCTGCAGCGAGGGGTAAAGAGTTGGAATGTTTGTGCTGTGAGAAAGGTCATAGTAATTAATCGTGACAGCTGTGAGCCAAAGGATCCTTATTCACTGCTGTATGGAAAGCCTTGTGTAACGGCGAGAGAAAGGGTCATAGCTACAGCAGTGAGAGGGTCCTTCATATCTCCGGCACTACTTGGGAATATTTGGTGTGGGTAGAGAGTCACAGTAATAAAAAGATCTCGACAACAGTGAAAGAGAGCCTCCTTCATAACCGTGACAGTGTTGCGAGGAGTGTTTGTTATAGGAAGGAGTAAAGTCCTTTTTTATGTATTCAGGACAACAGTGAGAAAGTTTTTTTTTGTGATACGTAGGGAAATGTTTGTGTCGTGGACTTTTGTGTTTATATGGGAACGTTATACCTGCATGCTCAATAAGCACACTTTCGGTATGTAGCTTTTTTTTTCTGTTTAAAATGTATACATAGATGTCAACTTAGCTGAACTGTATGTGAAGTTAAAGTAAGCGAACTATATCTCTTCTCGCCGTGAAATTGTGGAAGTTATATTAATTTTACAGCCATTAATCTCGCCATAAAAGTGGGATTTTGAATTAATGAAACGAAATTTGAACTTTTCCAGCCCATATGAATTTTTATTGGTAAAATGCATGTAGTAAAGCTAAACATATTAGATCCATGAATTTGATGTGGTGTCCAAGGGGAGGCTAAGCTGCTTCCCTGTGGCATCCTCTTATAACACAGCGTCACAGGCAGCTCCCCTTCCCTCACACCACACACGCTCCATACCCTTGTGCCTCCAGAAATATTTGCATTTTCCTGATGTTTTTAAGGATAATGTATGTTATTCTTATAGATTTTTTTCTTTTATTTATATATATGTGGGGTCGAGTAACATATTATTCTGTACAGATACCAACGACATACACCTTGGAGTTGTATATAAACCCTACAGTTCGGAAAGTCCATCGTGGGGCGAATAAAATTGTCTGGAGGTGCCAAGAAGGATATAATATAAATAGATGATATGATTTTAGTGCATACAAGGTGATCTGTAAATAGCGCCTTACAGGAAACTCACCTGGTGGTCTCTTACGTGTTGCGTGGGCGGCTCAGTTTGCTGGTGTGGCCGTGGGTGTGGTTTCGGGAGTAGGAAATGAATAAATGATGCAGGATAGACATTGATAACGCTGACTAAGCCGTACCCGCAACACACGAGAAGGCGGAATGGAAAAGCAGCGCTATACTCGAAATGGACCACCGTGTATAGGGTTTGCGTTACCCTTGTGCTGTAAAATTCCCCTGTGTGCTTTTTGGTGAGAGAAATGATGGTTATTGTGATGGTGGTGGTGGTGATTGTGTGTATTGTTGAGATTTATGATGATGGTGGTGGTGATTAAATGTATTCTTGTAGAGATTTATGATGATGTTGCTGGTGATGATGATGATGATTGGATATGCCTCTGTGAAATATATAATGATGATTAGATATACCTCCGAGATATTTATGATGATGTTGGTGATTGGATATATTTGTGTGACGATCAGTGATAATGATGATGATAATGATAAAGGTGATAATTAGATAATGATATCATTATCTAGACTTAATAGTGTTTTCTCCTCCTCACGTCAACGTCTTTCTTTCCCGTCCACCTTTGTCAGTGTCTCTAATAGAATAAGCTTGTCTTCTCAGGATATAAGCTACTTCTTCCCCCCAGCCCCCCCCCCTCTCTCTCTCTCTCTCTCTCTCTCCTGCCATCGAGCTCAGAGTATAGCATGTTCATCTCCCCATTCATTATTCATCCACGCCCTCTCCTTATTCACTCTCCCTTCATTATTAACGCCAATTAGGCTTCTCCTCGCCAGAAACCCATTTCCCCTTACCTATTAGCCTTTCCATCTTCACTATACCTCTTCCAGTCTCCCATTAGGTCATCTATATAGAGTACAATCACCTCTATCTTTTCCCCTTACCCATTAGGTCTCCCTCATTCACTCGTAGCCTTTCCCGTCACCCATTACCTTCCCTCTTCCCCATTAGCTCTTCCATATTCACCCTAACTCTTCCTCTCACCCATTGTGTCTGTCATATTCATCCTAACCATTCTCCACACCCATTAACTCTTCCATATTCACCCTAACGATTCTCCTCACCCATGCTCTTCCATATTCACCCTACCCATCCTCCTCACCCATTACCTCTTCCATATTCTCCCTCACCATTCTCCTCTCCCATTAACTCTTCCATATCACCCTGACCATTCTCCTCACCCACTAGGTCTGCCATAATTCACCCGTAACCCTTCCCCTTATCCGTAAGCTTTTCCCCTCACCTATTTCCCATTAGCCTAACCTTTCCTTCACATTCCCGTCCCAGGGTCTTGTTAGGGTCTTGTTTGACACACACACACACACACACACACACACACACACACACACACACACACACACACAGCAAGAGAGAGAGAGAGAGAAAAAAAAAAAACAGGGAGAATGAATAATACCATATAATATCATCTGACGGCAGCAATAATTCAATTTAATGCCATGGGGCTTTAGGAAATACCAGTACCGTAATTAGAAATAAAATTATAAATAAATTGGACAAACACTTATTTTTTCCGATTCTGATTTCCACTCATTAGTATATAACCCTTGTTTGGAGGACACAGTTTTCGAATATACTTTTTTCCTCTTCACCCCACCCATTTTTCTGCCCAACTAAATTAATGCTCTTCATTTTGATTGCGCCCTGATTTTTTATACATATTCTTGCATGGCCATCTCCAGACGATTTTATTCAGTTTAATAGTAGTACAATTTTTTTTTCTGCCTTTATTAAACGATTAAAGTTTGCTAAGTGAAGAGAGTGCTGGAAATTTTGGGTGTAGTCGACGTAAGTGAATGTTCTTCCAAGATTTCGAATGGCTGTTTATCTTTGTCAGTCTGTGTCTTTCTGGCTATCAATCTGTCCATTTTGTGTGTCTGTCTGTCCGTTTATCTGTCTATCTGTCTACCTGTCTTTATCTTCTTTTTTTTTTATACGAGGAAGAAGGAACCAAAGGCCATGAGCCCGCAATTTACAGTTCCCTCCAAGAGAAAAACAAAATACAAGACAGAGCCAAATTCAAGATACTTTATGTGTGTCTGTCCATGTGTATGTTTTGTACGGCATCTGAATCTACCTACGTATCTATCTATCTATCCATCTGCCAATCAGTGTTTACCTATCTGCCTGTCTGTATCTGCAACTGTTTGTCTGTATGTCGATTAACCCATCCATTTACCTATGTATGTATCTGTCTATGTATCTATCTGTTTCTCAGTTATATCTGCATCTGTGCCCGTATATCCATATTAATTCTCTCTCTCTCTCTCTCTCTAACTCTAAATTACTAAAAATCATGCTGGATAGACTATATGATGATCCTGTCAATATTTAAGCATGAAATGTAAAAAATGCGATGCCCACCAATCCCAGGCATATCTCACCTTTGATCACCGAATAATTAAATGTCACCTGATAGCCTCTTGTCCGGCGAATGGTGTAGATTTCGTTATCAGTGTAATCGCATCGCTTTATCTGACTATCTGATGGCCTTTGAAAACAGGGGCACGATTTTCACACTTGAGGGTTTTATTTCAGAGTATTTTGTTTCGATGGAGGGAGGGATTGATTCAGTTAAAGGAAGAGATTGTGTTCAGCTGAAGGTTAGGATTCCATTTCACACGATTTTATTTTGCTGAAGTAAGGGTTATTTTTCAGGCGGTTTTGTGCAGCTGATGGGTACTGTTCGCGGCTTCAGAAGAGGTAAAATTAAATGTGATTACTCTCTCTCTCTCTCTCTCTCTCTCTCTCTCTCTCTCTCTCCCATCATTAGACGATTTTTTTTTTAAATAATAGGGCTTAGAAATAGTGTCCATTAAACTCTTAAAGTACAATGACGCCTTAAAGTTTTTACCCTCCTACCTCTTCCTCCATTTCTCTCCTCAGTTCCTCTTCTACATCTCCCTTTTCCCATTCCTCCCTCTCATCTTCCCATCATTCCCCCTTTCTTTCCCATTTCCACTCTTTTTTTCCCCTCCCTCCCCTCTTCCCTTCCCTTATCTTCCTTTCTCTTTCCTCTCCCTCTTCTCTTCCCTTCCTTTCTTCCCCTTCCTCTTCCTCTCTTCCCCCTCCTCTTCCCCAGCCTCCATTCCCCTTATCCCCTCCTCCCTTCTGATCCCGCCTCAAGCTCTCACTAATCCCCCTCTGTTTACATGTGTACCTCGACCTGTGATGAGAGAGAACAGGGCGAGGGGATGAGGGGAGGAGGTGTAGGGAGGGCGAGGAGGAGAGGGAAAGGGGTAGGGAGGGGAGAGGAGGATGTAGGGTGGGAAAGATGGGTGAGAGAGAAGAGGAAGGGGAGGGAAAGGAGGAGTAGGACGGAGGGGGCTAGGGAGATAGGGAGGGATGCTGGGAAGAGAAAGGAGTAGAGAGAGAAGGAAGAGAGGGAGGGATGATGGGAAAAGAATGTGGTTGGAAGAGAAGGAGAGGAGAATTATAGAAGGGGAAATGGAAGAGGAATGAGAGAGGATTGGATAAAGAGGAAAGAGAGAGAGAGAGAGAGAGAGAGAGAGAGAGGTATGATGGAAGGATGGGAGAGGAATTTTGGAAGGGAAGAAGGAGTTGGAAAGGAGGGAAGGAGAGGCTTGAAAACAGGGAGGAGGATTGGGAAGGGGGGATAGAAGGGAAGAGATGGTCAGGCGGGGAAGAAGAGAGAGAGAGAGAGAGAGAGAGAGAGAGAGAGAGAGAGAGAGAGAGAGAGATACAGAGAGAGAGAGAGAGAGACTAAATAATGACCGCCAGAATGTATGCATGAATATGTGAGTAGAGGACGGGAAGAAAGGGGGGAATGAAGGAAAGAAGGAAGGAAGCAAGGGAGGAAGGAAGGGAGAAATAAAAGAAGGAGAGAAGAAAGGAAGGAAGGAAGGGAGAAATAAAAGAAGGAGAGAAGAAAGGAAGGAAGAAAGCAAGGATTGAAGCTGTTAAAAAAAAAAAGAGAGAGAAAAAATTAGGGAAGAGAGGGAGCAGAAGATACGAACTGCAGTTAAAGTGAGATAGGAAGAAAGGAAAACAGAGAGAGAGAGAGAGAGAGAGAGAGAGAGAGAGTTACCTAATGAACTGTATATCAATATTTGGTGAAAACGCAGAATATTTTTCTTCCCGTACAGCTCTCACTATCCCGATTTCTCTCTCTCTCTCTCTCTCTCTCTCTTCTCCCTTCATTCCTTCTCTCCTGCCCCACCCTACTTCCCTTCCTCCAATATTTCCTCCTTCCCTCTTCCCTCCTTTCCCCCCGCCCTCCCTTCCTCCCCTCGTCTGCTCATTTCCCGACAGTGCCTTCCTCATTTTCTTCGAGCTTTTAAACCTTCAGTACGATAACTTTTTCATTTTTTTTTAATTTTCGTCTCAACACATTCAGCCTTTTTCATTTAGCTGGATGGTGGAGAGGGACCCCTTCACGTGGTGGCACCGATATAACCAGGCGGCTTAACAGTCTGGTTATACGAAAGTCCCTCAACTTCCCTCTCTCCCGAAAGGAGTTTGGTGGACTGCATGAGAAGGGAGCTAAAGCCTGCAGCCCACCGAGTTCTCGTTTGAGATGTCCCCGGGGCCAACATTTATTCGGTTTATAGGAAATTTGTCGCAGTGAAGGGTTTAAAAGCAGT
This sequence comes from Coenobita brevimanus, assembly GCF_032717465.1. Classification (NCBI taxonomy): domain Eukaryota; kingdom Metazoa; phylum Arthropoda; class Malacostraca; order Decapoda; family Coenobitidae; genus Coenobita; species Coenobita brevimanus. Next base: position 2,345,217 of record NC_137028.1, read on the forward strand.
GTATATAATCCCTCGAAGAGAAATTTGAGGAACAGACATTTTACAGGCCTTATAGAAATGTTTAAAATGTTCTAGAAGTTTGCCCCGGGGGAGTGGAAGGTGGGGGGGGGGTAGATGGGGGAGGAAGGATTAGGGGGTTTATGTCACTGGGCCTTGTCACCTCTCCGTACGCTGGATGAGAGAGAGAGAGAGAGAGAGAGAGAGAGAGAGAGAGAGAGAGAGAGAGAGAGAGAGAGAGAGAGAGAGAGGTAACTGTATTCCTAAGTAGTACGAAAACCCATTTACTATCACCGATAATTGGCTGACTATTACTCTCGTCAGCTGTGGCGATGTAAAGAGTTTCAATGCACTATTTCTAGAAGGGATAGATAGGAATATGAAGCACACAACAGAAGAATATGAGAAAGGATGAAGTACACGTGTAAAACATATGAGAAAGATGAAATACACAGCAGAAGAGAGAAAGATACACTCACGTTCGGGAGGAAGAAGTAACATTCGTAAACACAATTATGGCATCCAATTATGACAAAATTTAAGACCGAAAAGAGGGCAAAAGGGCAAAATTAATAAACACGGGCGTCCATATGAGCACGTGAGGGGAAAGGTTATCAGATTACACGACTCCCAGATGTAAAAACAGAAGGGTGAATGCGATATACGAGAGGGAGGGGGAGGGCAGGGAAAAGGTCGAAGAGAGGTGGCATGGGTGGGAGGGAGAAATGATACGGAGCTTAGGACGGGACAAGGGAGTACGTGAGGGTGGATCTTGCTTATGTTTTGGGTGTAGTTTATCGTCTTTAGTTTTGTGCGGTTAGTGTTTATTATTATTATCATTATTATTATTATTATTATTATTATTATTAGTAGTAGTAGTAGTAGTAGTAGTGGTGGTGGTGGTGGTGGTGGTGGTAGTGGTAGTATCATCATCATTATTATTATTATTATTATTATTATTATTATTATTTTTATTATTATTATTATCATCATTATTATAATGCATTATTAATTTTTCATCAGTATTATTTTCATTGCTATTTTTTTTTTTTTTGACTTACCGTTTTTCTGTTTCCGACTTACCACTCACAGAAAGAGAGAGAGAGGGAGAGAGAGAGAGAGGGGGGGGGGAGATACTGTTCTCATCTTGCTTAGACTTAGCTAGATAATGAAGGATGTTGGGTAATGTATTTCTGATTTTCTGCCGTCATTAAAATTTCACCCTTGTTGACTCTCTAATATACCCATTAGAATTATCCTCTAATCATCTGCTTCTGTGCCCCTTGTCAACGGGGGTGGGAGGTGGTGATCAAGTGGTATGTTGAACTGATGCTAGAAAGGACGCGAGATCAAGACGAGACAGGGACAGGAACTGGGTTGGTTATGTGGATTTCTTTAAAATAGTCTTCAGTCATCGTCCAAGCAACCCACTGGTATATCATATCACCCCCGTCAGTACCATCAAACTAGTCTTGCATAGGATAGTCCAAGGAAAGTGTGGTAGTCAGTAGGCCAGTCGAGAGAGGGCAGTTTTAAGCTAATTGAGAGAGAGTAATTTTAAGCCTAGGCAGAGCAAGAAGTATTCAAAATGGATAAAGGGCAATTCTAGGCCAAGTTAGAGTAAATAATATTCAAAATGGAGAGAGGGAACTTTTAGGCCAAGATAGAATAAAAAGAATATAGGCATTCAAGAGGGAAAGCAAAGTTAGAATAAGAATAATAAAATGTCTGTCTGTCAACGGAGTAAGGGGGTTAATAAAATTTTGTATCCCCTGCTAGAGCTATTTTCTTCTCTACGCGTTAAATATAATCCAGTTCATTTCCGCTGTTTTACTCTGACCTTTATTTTTTTTTCGTGTTCACTCATCGCCCACTGATGTTAGGTGTTCAGTATTATTTTCCACCCCACCTCTCTCCCTCCCTCCCTCTCTCTCTCTTATAAAAATGATCGGCAGGAGGAAAATACGATAAAACAGCGCTGTTCTCCCCGCCCTATTTCTCAAAACGTCCATTTTATATTCCATTTCTCCTTGTCTTCCTTCTCCACACACTCCTCTTGTAAGAAAAATAATATAATAGAAAAAGGGGAGAAAAGGGCACCCTCCTACGCTCCCTGTTTTCTCGGATATTTTTCATTTCCCCCTCTTCTCTCCACCCCACAATTTCTCCCCCTTTTTTCAATATCCTTTTTTTTTTTTTTTTCCGTGCCCTCCTCCCCATCATAACAGAGCTGGTGTTTTTGCTGTGTGTGTGTGTGTGTGTGTGTGTGTGTGTGTGTGTGTGTGTGTGTGTGTGTGCCGATCAATAGCAGGTGACACTATATACCTGCTGGTGTGAGTGTGGGGGCGGTGTTTGTGTGCGTGGGGGGGGGGGTAATGTGCGTGTGTGTGTGTGTGTGTGTGTGTGTTTTGTGTTGCATTTTGGGGAAGTGTTATTATATCAGGTATGTAATGTAAGCCTTTCATTACGTGCCTTCAGTAATCATTTCAGTAAGAGATGCTTCCTGAGTCAAATCCTCTATAACTAGGAAGGGTGTCTTCTGGCTAAAGGTATTTCAAATCAGAGTCAGTGCAGAGTAAATGTCACGCCAATTCAATTATATCATCAACTCGACATTAATCCACTTATTCAAGATTAACTTTAAATACGTAATCAGAGCAAGGTAAATTATATACGAGCTAAATAAGGCCTGCCAATACGGATGCCTGCTCCATATTTTCCATTAACCTTTTCAAAAACCCCGCTTGGCTATTAATTATTTGTTGGGGCGCATTTTCCGACCCACCTGAAAGCCATTAGTGCATTAGTTTCATGAATAACATTTCTGCGATGGAGCTTGGACTCCCGGTCATTAAATATTACTCGCTTATGAATACACAATGGCTATGGTGATGATGCTGGAATCAAATAATCTCTTCACCGTTTATTTTTCCACTAAATTATCAGAGGAACAGTGCCTGGAAAAACTTTAAAAAGAAATAGGTAAATATTGCTGTAAATAAACTAACTGCTTCCTCTCATATTTAGCCTTCGTTACCTTTGGATGCTTCTTAGCTGAGTAAAATTGACAGATGGTTAGAATGTCAAAGACTAGAATATCATTTAAATAAAGGGGTAATGGATTTTTTTTTTTAATGTAGCTACTCTGAGACCTAATGAATTTCTGATGCCAGTAGAGCAAAGGGAATCCATATCCGATGTTTTTATGACAAGCAGAGGTGAATCAAGAGGATATTGTTCTTGTATAATAAACATATCTTTATATGCTTAAATTTAGCCACTGTCATCAGAGTCAGTATAATACCCATGGAATATTATTTTACACACACACACACACACACGCACACACACTAGGCAGAAGGTTAAAGAGACTGGTGAAACAGCTGCAGTTATTTAGAGAGAGAGAGAGGGCTAGTATATTTAACCCCACTTCTCAAACCCACTATCATTGAGTGCAAATACCTGGCCAGCTAACAGTGCCAATTACCTTCGACAGTGAAGTGTGTAAAGTGAGCACTGAAATCTCTTCCTCAATGCCCTGCCATTCAATACCCTGCCACTCAATGCCCCACAATACTTGCATTCATTCTCCTCGCACACTGTTTTTAATCACGTAAGTTCGCTCTTCCTTTTCATTTCATTCTTTATTGTGTCCATTCTCGCAGATGAAGATTGTAAAGTTTGTATTTATATGAATGACGTCGCTGCTTCTCTTATTGCAAAGGTGAAAATGTGTTTCGAGCGCTAGCGAATTCCTTTGGATGGACTGGCTCCCCTGATAAAGAAAAGTCTAGGTGGTTATTATTATTATTATTTTTATTATTATTATTATTATTATTATTATTACTATTACTATTACTTTTACTACTACTACTACTACTACTACTATTGATACTGATAGTCTGAACAGATTTTACTTAACCTCTTCATTACGGCGACGCCTTTTCCTTTTTACTCCTACTGCTGGTATTTTCAGCTAAGACTTGTGTTTAGTGAAAGTAGACTGTCATATACCTGGCAAGTCACGTCGCAGGTAAAAAGGGGTGTCATAAAGAAAGAGGTTAGTTTTAATTACGGATCCCCTGATAAATTACGAAATAGGATGGTAATGATGATGATGATGAGGAGGAGGAGGGTAGCGGTGGTGATGGTGGTGGTGATGATGATGATGATGATGATGACGGTAGCGGTGGTGGTGGATGTGGTGATGATGATAATGATGATGATGATTATGACGGTAGCGGTGGTGGTGGTGGTGGTGATGATGATGATGGTATAAAAAAGAAGTGAAAGTGAGGTGAGACCGGCAAATGAGTTTCACATCTAAACGGAATATGACACTTCATTTGTCAGACACACATCACTGAAATTAAGAACTGCTTTTCCAGTACGATGTCTCCAGCAAGGAAAACTGAAAAATGAGGACGTAAAAAGACAGATAGATAGTTAGATAGATATGGATAGATAGATAGATAGATCTTAAGATTAAAATGAAATAAAACACCCAGATAAGGATAAATACAAGAGAAACGTAGCAAAAATCAAGAATAATTAAGTAAATGAATAACTAACTGAGTAAATAAAATATTAGTAAATAAACATAAATTTATAAATAGGTACCATTAAAATAAAAAGGTAAAAGCGTGTAGAACTCTGCCATTTCCTTCCACGAGAGTATTTGTGAGGCGATATTGGGTAGTAAGCACTTAAGCACTCATGGTCTTTACTCTCTCTCTCTCTCTCTCTCTCTCTCTTTCTCTCTCGCAGCATTTTTAGTTATGGAATACAGCAGTGGAGAGACAGATAGATTCACATTGAGCACAGTTTTTCTTTTTTCTTTCTTTTTTTTAGGAAGCTTGAATGCAAACCTGTTCAGAAATCTGTCTTTTTTTTTTTATGAACGATTATAAAATTTACACTGGATGATTTTTTTTTTTTTAATATAATCTAGGCGACTTATAATTTCACATTCTGCTGTTACCAAGAGTTTTTACTTAGTTATTTGCATGGATACTAGCCTTTTTCAGGACATTTTATTTAGGATGTCTCATAAATTTACTCTGAATTATTACGAGTATCGAGGTTACTTGTGTTTTGTAACTCATTCAGAACGATTATTTTTTATATTTCATCTTGGCTTCTGATAAATGTAATGCTGACCTTTTCAAAACGATGTCAGTTATCAGTATTTTATTCTAGGTGACAAATATATTACCTGCGCTGTATCACGACACCTTTTTTTAAAGCTAGTGCCTTCAGAACGATTGATATTTACGCGGCGCATATTGTTGTTGTTGTTATTATTATTATTATTATTATTATTGAATTCACGCTGGATGAATATTGTTTTCACATGGATCCGTTTCCGTGGACATGGTTTCTATACGCAACATACAAGAAGATATCTGAGTGCAGTCTGAAAAGTAAATCGCCGAAGGAAAGGAATTACGAAGCGTCCTAAACCAGCAAGAATACGACCCAGAATCCACAGGTAAAAACACGAAGTAAACACAGCTGGGCCAAGATAGGAGGTGATGTTTCTGAGGCTGGACTCAACTTTCGGCGGGAGAAATCAGCTGATGGAATGTAAACAAAGCCTATCTCTCGTTTCTCCCCCCCTCCCCCCCCCTCTCTCTCTCTCTCTCTCTCTCTTTCTCTCTCCCATTCCGTATCTTCTCATTTTCTCACTCCTGTTTTCCCGCTTCTCCCTTCCCTCCTCTTTCTTATTTTGTCCCCAGCCCTCTCCCTCTCTCTACCCCACACCCACACCCTTACGCCCACCCACACCCCACCACCCACACCCGACCCCCACATCCCCAACCCCCACCACCACTCATCAACATTTTTATTCCCCTCTTTCCTCTCCCACTCCGACCCCAATTACGCCATTATCTTTTGTCTCCTATTCCGGATGCCTTAACAGATTTCCTAACAAATCTTCATCAACGATTTATTTTGCTTGTTCGGCATTAATGTCCTCTTGCATGTTTTGAATGAGGATTTGGTCGATATTAAATGGGGTATAATTATATATGGGAAAATTTTGCGAAGAAATATGCAAAGTAAATCATCGAAAAATTCTCATGTTCAATTTTTTTCGCATTAAAATTCAGATTCAAGAAGTATCAATGTCAGTGAAAGATTAGGAGACTCTTGCACATTACACTATGGTTTTCTCAAATCTCTCTCTCTCTCTCTCTCTCTCTCTCTCTCTCTCTGGACCTTCACTCACCACAACCTAAAGTGGAAAAATAAGTCTGGATGCTGCTGCTGCCGTTGATGATGATGATGATGATGGTGGTGGTGATTTTTTATATATCAGAGATCTGTTTCACTTTCACACAGATTGCAGAAATAGCATTCAAGTGTATATTACCGTGTTAGATACAGAAATATACTCGTAAGGAAGAGGTGCTTGGGAGCCTCCTACGCCAATGAGAGTTCGGGTCTTTGGTTTGTATTGTAGGTGGTTTGGAAGATTTCGAAACACCTCTTCTTCGGCGATTTATTGGCAGGTTACACATCGGTATCCTCGTGTATGCTACTGACGCAAACTTAGTCATCATTAAGGTTATATAAACATACAAGAGAATGTTAAGGTGTAATATGCAAACTAAATCGCTAAGGAAAATGTGCTACGGAGCCTCTTATGCCACCTAGAACACCGCTCTACGGCTAAGCTTCCCGCACCACCATAATGCGTCGGGCAGAATTTATACTAATATTTGTACATAATTCCCTTCATCCGCCAGACTCGCTCTAAAATCCCTCAGATAACAAACGCATTAGGTCTTTCGCCGCGAGGCAGAACGCCCTTATCTACGTGCATTGAATAGTGTGGTTTGGTGGTGTAGATATTAGCGTATAATGGACGTACTTGAGGGATTAATGGTGCTCTCACTGCAGTGCATTTGCTCTCACCTGGCAAAGATCTTTTACTCCCTTTCAGCTTAGTTAACTATTAAACGTACTGTGGGGATTAATGAAGATTTTGCTATTGCGCGTTTGCCCTCACCTGGCAGATCTGTAATCATTTTTCGGCTTAGTTAATGATTAGTTGTGGTCAGACTTGAGGAATATAAATAGCAACTTAAAAGAGACCACCGTAAAAACTACAGTGGGGATTAATGGAATATATTTTAAAAAACGCAGTCTTACTGAAAGATTTAGAGGAAATTTTAATAAGAAATCCCTTTTAAGACATATAAATTTAGCGGTAAGTGGACCAGAAATCAGTATAAATAAGTCCTTGTAGATGTAAGTTACGCAATGCTAAGTTTACTCATAGGTTTCCCAAGCTCTACTAAAGTTTCAAAGTTATCTCTATGGAAGACTAAAAAAAAAAAAAAAAAAAAAAAAATGAAAGTAGCTGTTCTTTCCCTTTTTTCCTCCTCCCAGATCTGCGAATCCTCCCCATACAACACAGAAAGTTACAGGGCCATTTCCTTTGTTCCAGCCTCCTCCTTCACTCCCTCTCCCCCTCTCCCCTCCTCTCCTTCCTTCTGTCTCCTCCCTACTCTCTCCCTTTCCTCCACCCTCCCCACACTTTTGCACTCTCCCTCCCTCCCCTCCTCTTACACTCTCACTCCCGCTCCATCCTTCTTCTTTTTCGCTTCCCCTCATGTTTTTCCCTCTCACTTTTCTTTCCACCTCTTTTACGTCCTCCCCCCCTTTTTTTTTTCGCTTCCTTCCATCTTCCTTTCTTCCCTCTCCTTCCCCCCGTCGCTGTCGCCTGTTTCCTCCTGCCTCCTCTCTCCTTCCTTCTTTTCCCTCTGTTTCCTCTTTCCTCTCACTTTCCAACTCCTCCCTTCCTCTCCTTCTTCCCCTCTCCTTCCATCCCATCCTGTCGCATTTCCATCCCCTTACCACTCCTCTAAACTCCTCCCCTTTCCCTTTCTCCTACCCTCTCCCTTTTCTCTTCCCTTTACTTCATTCCCTCTCTCCCTTCTTCCCCCCTTGCACTCGTTCATCCTTCCTTCCTCTCCTTTCAGTTCTGTTTTCTTCTCCCTTTTCCCTCCCCTTTCCTTCCCTCTCCTACCCACTTCTTACCCCTCTCTCACTTACTTTCCCTCCTTCCTTCCCTCATCCCTTTCACCTCCTTCCTCATTCCAGTCTCTCCTTTCTCATATTCACACTCCACCTCTGTCTCCCATTCCTTTTTGTTTTTTGTTTTTTTAACCATTCCCCCTCTCCTCTCTTCTCTCCTCCCTTCTCATTTCCTCCCCCTCCCCCTCTCTTCTCTCCGCCCTTCTCCTTTTCCTCCACCTCCCCGTCTCTTCTCTCCTTCCTTCTCATTTTCCTCCCCCTCTCCTCTGCCCCGTAAACTTTGTGTGATCACCTCCTTCACATCTTGACTTAACCTTCATCATAACTTGACTCCTCCTCCATCACATCTTGACTCATCCTCCATCACATCTTGACTCACCCTCCATCACATCTTGACTCGTCCTCCATCACATCTTGACTCACCCTCCATCACATCTTGACTCATCCTCCACCACATCTTAAATCATTTCCTCCATCACAGCCATCCTCATCACCCTGCCTTACGTCTTCTGTCCCTCAAGTTTCATCTTCTCACCTCACTTTCTATTTCTCGTGCACGCTACCTCACCTTAAATAGCATGGCCCACCTTCACCCCTGTCTCAGACCCTAACTCACCTTCCACACACTCTACCTCACCTTCCACACACCCTATCTCACCTTCCACACATCCTGTCTCATCTTCCACACACCCTGTCTCACCTTCCACACACCCTGCTTACCTCCCACACACCCTGCCTCACCTCCCACACACCTGTATCACCTTCCACGCACCCTACCTCACCTTCCACACATCCTACTTCACCTCCCACACACTCTTCCTCACCTCCACCCTCCCTCAATTCCTACATACCTTACTTTCCCTCCCGCACACCCTACCTCACCTCCACCCTGCCTCACCTACACCCCACCTCACTTTTACCTCGTCTCACCTCCACCCTGCTGCTCCTCCACTGTGCCTCACCTCCACCCGCCTCACCTCCATTCCACTTTCCCTCCACCTGCCTCACCTCACGGCATAATTGTGCGTACATCTGATAAGGTTAGCGGAAGGGCGGGGTGAAGACGGCAGCAAGAGAGGTCAAAGGTCATCCATGCAAACGTTCGGTGGGAATGTAAGGTCACACAATTACCCCTTCAGTGATAGTTACGTCACACCCTACATAATTTTCATCCTGCCCTGATTCACCCACACCCTGCCTCACTGTCTCCCTCTTTCACCTCCCTTACAACCTCTTTAACTCATCCAACCTCCCTTTCTCCCTACCCCACCTCCCTTACGTCCTCACATACTCATCCTCCATCACCTCACAGCCCACTCCCTATATACCGTCTGTCGATTAGGCTATAGTATTTCTATGCATTAGTAGGTTGGTTAAAATCTGTAAGAAGTATTTTTAAACTTATATCCATTAATAAATCGTGTGGGTTTATCATTCCCTGTTAATTCTGAATCGTTCCAACAATTTTCATGCATGTTTTGGTTGGACTGAAATAATCTGTATTTTCATCCTTATTTTCCATTATTAACCCCTTGAATGATTTGTGTGGTTTATATGATGTATATTTTATTCTCTCTACCACCATACGATTTTATTCAACGTAGGGAAATCGTCTACCATTGAAAGGATAATGAAGGCTGTGTTTGATGGTTCTTGTTCGAAAAGTCTGACTAAAGTGAACCAAATCATCTGGAAATAACAAGAGAAAGAGTAAATAGAAGTCAGTCATGTTCCCAGTTCTGTCTGAAGTAAGTGCACAGCCGGTGATATACAGTGAAGACCCCCATCTCCACTAGTGCGTGTTTCAGGTGGTTCGATTTTTCCGCTGTCTATTGGTCAGGCTTGGGGAAGATACTCATGTCTTTGCCTGTACATCTTTGTCTATTTGTTCGTCGATGAAATAAAACTAAAAATAAAATGTTTTGGTCTGGCTGACATCTATTAGAGGTGTTTTGCACCCTGTATGGAAAAAGTTAATTATTCAAATTCCAATCAAGTAGACAAAAAAAAAAAGTTACCTTTTGGAATATAAAGATTAATGAAAATTGTGCCGGATTAATGAATACTAAATGGAAAATTAAATGAGGCCAGGTAGGGAGTAACCCACTCATGCTCCGGAGAACTCTAGTAACTTTTGTATTCAAGCTAACAACCATTCGACATTATTCGGCTGAGATTAGATCATAGAAGTCTGAAAGTTATATATAATATTGATCTCATGTTTAGTAGTCTATTCCACCTAATGCCAGACGATTTTATTCAACTGAAAGTGAGTCATAGGAGCCTGAGAATTAAGCTTTTCAGTGCGATGATGCCTTTACTATATGTTTTCTTGTTAATTACTGTATACTTGTGACGTATTTTACATGCTGTTCAATGGGTATGTGGTCGGAGCGTGTGTCCGGCCTCAGGGGAGATGGACGCCCCTGCCCTGCATAGTCCCGGGTCTCCCTTGGGCAAGGTGTAGCACCCGTTACCCCGCCAAAAAGGTAGTAAGTGGATGGTTACCATCATCAAGGGAGGTGCTACCATGGAAATGACGTGAAACCAAGACCCGGTAGCTGGCCTTGCACAAAACTGCTAGGCAGGGAACCACATTTACCGAGTAAAGCCCAGGCTCAGGCTGCTACCCGTGTATATCTTTTATACGTAACTCATCCTCTTGGGGGCTGTACCTTGACAACCAGAGGTCTGTCCTAAGCTGAGTGAATCGCCTGGTGATAGCCTGATAAAAAAATAAGAGCGTCGAATGGAAGGGATTAGGAAAATATTGACCCATCCAAACATCTTCAGTCGGCACCAATTTCTTTTTCTCCATCTAATTTGAATCCCACCATCGCTCAGGGTGTTTTTCCCGCGGAGCTGTGAATGTGGATATAAAAAAGAGTTCTGTTTGTCTCCGTGTGGAAAATAAAGCGAGATTCATTGGACGTCAAGTTTTTAATGGAATATGGAAAGTTCAGGGATTGGGCTGTGTGAGATGGGAAGATGTCCGTGTGAGGTGTTATGGTGTGGGGGTGGATGTGAGAGTGTGGAGGTGGGGGTGAGGTGTATTGCTGTGTGTGTGTGTGGGGGGGGGGTAATGGAGAGTGTGTGAGGTGTTATCGTGTGTGTGTGTGTGTGTGTGTGTGTGTGTGTGTGTGTGTGTAAGGTATTATAGTGTGATGTGATGTGTGTGTTTGTGGAGGGTGAGGGCTTTGTGGCTGTGATTTGTAGAACACCATAATATGTGTTTATAGTATGTTTATGAGGAAGTGGGGAGAGCAGTGTGAAAAATTGGTGTTAGGGCGTGAGGGACTTGGGAGTATGAGGTATAAGGATGTGAGGTATGGAGAAAGGTGTGTAGTATGATGTGGTGGGAATTGGAATGTGGTGGCTTTCTCTTCATTACTGTAAAAATTATATTTGTGTGAGTATTGTTAGCTGAAAAACCACGAAATCGAAAAAAAATCACACACACACACACACACACACACACACACACACACACACACACACACACACACACACACACACACACACACACACACACACATTCTCTCTCTCTCAGCTCCTTTTGTTATCATCATCATCATCATCATCATCATCATCATCACCATCGTTGCCAGTGCATTACCTCCATTATCTTCCTCATTATCTTTATAATTCTTAACACCATCGTCAACATCATCAGTGTACGTAATGACTATATTGTTTCTTTTAAATTCCCCCTCATTTTTACCCTCTCCCTGTCCATCAGCCTCCTCTCCCCTCGTCTTATTTTTTTTCTCTCCCCACCTAATTTCTCCCTCCCTCCCCTCCTACTCCGTCGCTGCATCTCTTCCCTGTCCTTCCTTCTCTTTTCCCCTCCTCTCCTCTCCTCTCCTCGTGCCCTCTACCTGATGCCTGTTTCCTGCACACCTCTACCTCTTCACCACTGTTCACCCTACGTAGTGTATTCCTACCATCCTTCCCACCTTCCTGTCATTCCAATCTTATCCCTCCTGTAAGTGTAATATTCCACTTATGGTTCACTTCAAGACCGGACTTCTTAGAGTGAGAGCCAGAATTAACGTTTCCCTATGCTGGCGAAGTATTAATGGGGCAGGGCTTTGTTTAAGAAGAGTGATGTATGTAGAAACTGAAATGTTGTATATGACTTTGTTTATATGTGTCAGTCTGCGCATGTCACTTCATTACCGTCATTCTGCGTCATTGTAGAGCCGACTACGTGCCGACATAGACAAGCTTATGATGGGACATACTATCAACGTCCATTTCAGTGTCCACTATGATTTGGTGTTTGAAACATAGACCACGAAATGAGTTCACTACAATCCAATGCCCTCAGTGCCTTCGTACCTCCACGTCCCTGTAAAAATTCTAGTAGGTCTGCGGCATTATTCTGCCATGTTTCACTTCTCGGCTTACATGTTGCCTTGCTTCTTAACTTAAAGCCCCGGTCATGGTAAAGGTCAGATACAGTGCTCGTCGATTCGAATCCCTGTGAGATGGCTGGCTGTTTATATTGTGTCCTTATCTTTTAATTAGTCACGAACATTTGCCCACCGCCACACACTGCCCCCACTTACATCCACCCAACAGAGGGGCGCAAAGTGTGGAGAAGCAATCGATTGTAATTTACCGGGCAGGGAGATTAATGAATGCATGGGAAAGCTTAAAACTGTAGAAGGAATTAATTGGATGGCGGGATTAACTGTTGGCTCAACGGATGGATGGCCTCGCACATGAAAGGCCAAACGTACGGATTCACTCAAGGTTAAATGAAGGAGAGAGAAGAGTGGGATATCGAGGGGGAATATAGAGTCTGAGTATCAAGAGGGGTTTCAGTATCCTTCTGTAACCCCTTCACTGCGAGAAGTGTCCTGTGGCCTCTTTAGCCCGAGGACGTAATTCTAAGCCTGGGGATTCTCCGAAGTGGAGGCAAAGCTAGCAGATTCTGATATCGGGAGAGGAATAATTAAAATAAATAAAAGTCTGAACATTAAGAGAAGCTTGAATATAATTTTTTAACCCGTTTTTCTACGGGAGGTCTCCCTTACCTCCCTTCATTCCGAAGATACAGTGGCTGTATGTAACCACTGGTGTTGTTAGATACAGTCTTCAATAACCCCTTCACTACTGAGTTCACCTAAGCTGAAAATATGTTACTGTGTAAATATTAAAAAGATTACAGGTGGCATCGCGCTGAGAGGAAAAATAGGTGAAATTGAACGAGATAAGAGAGAGAGAGAGAGAGAGAGAGAGAGAGAGAGAGAGAGAGAAATAGTTCGAATATCAGAAGGAATAGCAAGGAATTTTCTCAGACCCTGTAAGCACGAGCTGTACCTTACGATGAGCCAAATCGTGTGGCGGTAGTGAGGATGGAAGAAAAATGATAATAAGGGGATGCGGAAATGCTCTCCTCGCTCCCTGGTTCAAGCAGACTTCTTAATCCCATTCACAACGATATATCTCCCTATAGCTTTAAATAATCGCCTGCCGTTAGCCAAAACAAACAGAAAGGACGTCATCGTAGTGAAGGAGGACAGTTGCAGACTATAATAATGATCCATTGAAGCTCTTACATAACATTCTGGAAAGTTTGGTGTGCACAAGAGATCACCTCACTAGGTTTCGCTAGTCATTGCTCACTGTCTCGTTGTTTATCGCAATGAAATGTGTCGATAATTATGCCCGCGACTTATTACCCTGCGTAGACGTAAGGCGGGTACGAAATATCCCATTAAAGCAGAGTATAAATGCCTGTCATTGCCAAAAACAAGGAAAAAAGAAGAAAAAAAAGAAAAGACGTCCCGGCATTGCAGATGTAAACAGCTGTGTTCCATAGGTACGAAGTGTCACCCTCAAAGATTGTGTAAAGCCATATGCCGATTTTGCCCTTTTTGCTGTTGACCTTTTCAGTACAATGATGTCCTCCTACCCCTTCAGTGCGAGAGGTCTATCTTAAGGTGATGAAAGTCGTCTGGAAGTAGGAAGAATATATTTTAAGAGATGGTACATTGGTTGATTTAGCGAAGATCATGTAACCCCCTTCTCTCCGAAATGTCCCCTCCCCCAACTGAATAAAATCATTAGTCGAGAGCCAGAAATAATTGGAAAAGGTCCTCAAAGTAGAAATAACCATTGTCTTGGAGGTCTCACCTGTAGATATTTTGTCAGGTCCTCCCTTTCCTTTTAAAGCGTGGAGGAGATGGTGAATATTATCCAGCCCCTCTAGAATTATACGAAATGCCTCTCCAGACTTGAACAGATCGCCCGTCGTCAGCTAGAAATAATTAGAAAAGGATCTGGAGGTAAAAATAGCCATTGTCTTGGAGGTCACACGTGTAGGACTTTGGCTGGTCCCGTATCTTCTTTTAATTATGGCGTCCTTTCTGCCGCCTGCCCTTCCGTTAATTACCTGAAAACTTTTATCCAGGCGGCAAGTTTTCATTTTCGTAGGGGCTAATTTAAAAAGGCGCACTTGTTCAACTTCCCAACTCTCGTGTCGTAGAGTGGGAGGAGTTGCGGTGCGGAGGAAAAGGGGGTGGTGTGGGGGTAGGAGGTGATTGGGAATGGAGGCAGGAGGGGAGGGATGTAGGGTGAGGGGGAAGTTGAGGGAGAAGGGGAATGTTGTGGTAGGAGGCATAATATGGAGTGGGATGGGGGAGTGGACGTGTAGGTGTAGCGTGAGGTGAGGATGGGCCAACGGAAGGGGAAGGGTGGGAGAGTGGGGGGAGGGGAGGGTGAAGGAGCGAGGGGGGAGGAAGAGGAGATGGAAGGGGGAGATTGAGGTGGGAGGGATAGTGCACACAACATTGCGCCATCACACACACACACACACACACACACACACACACACACACACACACACACACACACACACACACACACACACACACACACACACACACACACACACACACACACACACAGAGGGAGAGGTACACTGGAGACGGCCACATGATTCACGACTGAGGGAAAATGATGGATCTTGCCGTGGGACCAAGAATAATGCAAAGTGTAATGGAGTTGCAGGTTGGATCATACGCCTTTCGTCTGAGGACTGAGAGGGCGAGAATTTGTGCAAGCTTCCTATTTTTGGCCATTCTAAAGATTGGTTGTGTTTGTAGACTGAGAGTTATGCGAAATATTTTGAAGCGTCTCGTTGTTGTTGTGGTGGTGGTGGTGGTGGTGGTGGTGGTGGTGGTGGTGGTGTTCTCTGAAGAGATTTTCCCCCCTGAAAGAAAATTGCAAGAAGGTGGAGAATTTCTGCCATCAAACAATTATTATTATTATTATTATTATTATTATTATTATTATTATTGAATGGTGTATATAAGTATTATTATTATTATTATTATTGTTATTATTATTATTATTTTCGGTCATTATTATTATTAAGTATGGAGGAGCCTCACTTGTGACGAGCTGTATTATGGGTGGAGGAAATGGGCATGGTGATGATGATGATGCTGAATATGAAAAACAAATCGCCAAGGATGAGGTGCTAGGAGCCTCATTAACATCCCCACTATCAGACATCCCTTTTTTCTTCTTTTTTTTCGTTTTTAACTGAGTAAGATCGTGTGGCCACATAAAATCGGACAGGAAAAATAATGGTTGAATTCAGTGAGATTAGAAGTTGTTTTAATCGTTTCGTTAATATCACTCCTTCTTGGGCTGAAAGTCGTCGGTCGGAGATGACAAAAGAGAGAGAGAGAGAGAGAGAGAGAGAGAGAGAGAGAGAGAGAGAGAGAGAGAGAGAGAGTGAGAGAATCCTGCGTTGCTTTGCCATTCCTTAGATTCTTCTCCACCGCACTGAAGTTGCGTCTTGTCACCAGCAGGCTTAACCCTATCAGCCCGAGGACCCTTCACTGCATAAGATCTGCCGGGAGCTGAATAAAATCGTCTGGTATTGATAGAAACACAAAAGTAATCGCTCTGAAGTGGCTTAACCTTTTCAGCCCGGTGATGTGTTTCAATTGCCGTATTCTTGCCACCTTCCAGACGATTTTATTCAGCCGAGGGAGACGGGTTTTACAGTGGAAGGATAAATGATGGACAAATCTACTCTCTCCAGCTCGAAAAGTGTCTCTAAAGTTAAATGACATTGAAGGTAGCCAGAATAAAATCTTGTAACACACACACACACACACACACACACACACACACACACACTCGGGCATAACGGGTTCATGACAATTAAGGAGTAGTCTATATTTAACTGAATGAAATCACATGCGAGATGCACGGCGAAACAACTCACACAATATCTTAATTACTTCTCCCAGGAATTGACCGGTCAGTTGCCTTGTTCCTGGAGGGTGTAACTCAGACATTCCCCAACTCAGTATTGTGTGCATTCGTGGCAGTGAGGGGGATAATCGAAGTATTTTTAACCTTTAGTTGGGTATACAGAAATCTAGAACTACCCTGAATACAGAACCAAATATTTCCGTAGTAGTGAAAGAATTGATGGTCGTATTCCGGTGGCTTTGGAGATTTCGTGTATTCGTTGTTGTCAGTTTTTTTTATTTGTATTGAAAGTGGAAGATATTGTTGTTGTCTATTGAAACTGGAAAATATTCGTTGACGTCAGATGTTTATGTCTGCTGCAACTGGAAAATATTTTATTCGTTGTCGTTAATGCTTTCCTATTTCGTCCATGAATCATAGCGCTAAATCCCACAGCACATACGAGTCACATGGTCACTTGCCTTTACCACAGTGCAGCACCGACTATTAAAGCGCTTATGGGTTTGGCTTGAGCCCAGTCTGAGCGCCAAACGAGGTGTCCAGTGCGCAGTCATATTAATGGATGGAGCCAGGCGGTCACCAGACACCACCAGGGTCTTGTAACATCACTCTCATTTCCCATTTCCCTGTGCCAACTCTGTCTCGAGAAACTGTTGCATCTTGCTTCCCACCACCCTCCTGTCGAGGGATAGGGCGGGAGGTGAAGTACGTTTGCATAACCGGGCAGTGGCGTCGCCCAGTTATATCAGTGCCAACACGTGAAGGCACTCATCATCACCGGAGTTAATCGGTAAATGATTTAATGGATGATGCCAATACAAATTCATGTATGGTTAATTAAATGGGACATAAAGAGCACAACTTTCACTATTTCAAAATTCATTGTCTTGTGTTTCAGATTGCTGAGGGGTAAGATTTGTGTGTGTGTGTGTGTGTGTGTGTGTGTGTGTGTGTGTGTGTGTGCGCGCGTAGTCTGTATGCCCTCCATTACCAAAAGTGGAATGAGAGAAGGGGAAGGTGAATAAAAAGGAAGGGGTGGAACGACTGAGAGAGAGAGAGAGAGAGAGAGAGAGAGGAGAGGGAGGGAGGGAGGGAGGGAGAGAATCAAAATACTCTCTCATGCGAAGGGACGAATGAAGGAAGCAGAGAGGGAAAGAGAAGAGCGGAAGTGAAAGACAAGGAGGAAGAAGGGCGAGGGGAGGAAGGAAGAAGGAAGGGCAGGGCGGAAGAGGAAACAGGTCGCGTAGAAAAAAAAAAAAAAGTCTGGACAAGAGGAAGGGGAAGAGAAGAGGCAATTATTGAGGAGAGGAACAAAAGAGAATGGCAAAGGAATCCACGTAGTTCATTACCAAAAAAGGAAAGTGCCACGACCCTTCATCCTGTTCATAGCACCTCCTCGTGACTAGCATTATACTGTAACGTTAATCTAGTGTCACAGCTCAACATTAAAGATTGAGAATCGGTAATTTTAGTCCAAGTTGGAGTCAAAAGAGTGTAGACAAGTGGAGGAAAAGGAGGGGTGGGGGTGAGGGTGGAGGAAAGACATTAAAAAAAGAATGAGACAAGTCTAAGCTGAAGGAGAAATTGAGGGCGGGAAAAGGCTAAGCAGATCAGGTAAATGGAATAGTAAATCGCACGGAAAAGCTGCCGAATAATGCGCGGATGAACCCCGGATCAGCGAGAAAGGAATGTGAAATCGAGTGAAAAATATCGTAATGGCGGATAGGCTGATGGCAAACCGGGATCAAGGGGGTGAAATTTTGGATCATTCAGGTTGTGCTTATTTGATCCGGTTTTTGTTTTGAGGTTGGTGAATCGTCGACTTAACCCGTCATTACTGATTGTTATTATTATTATTATTATTATTATTGTTAGCAGCAGCAGTAGCAGCAGCATTAGTAGTAGTAGTATGATAGTATTTATTATTGTTCATTTATTAATTAATTTTTTTTACTCCTCCTCCTCCTCCTCCTCCTCCTCCTATTGTTATTATTATTATTATTATTATTATTATTATTATTATTATTAATGTACCGTATACTTTATTAACCCCATCACTACTATTTTTTTATTCTTGTTATTACAGACGATTTTATTCATTTTAAGTCAGATATCAGGCAGGAAAAGAGGGGTTAATGAAGGCTATATCTGACTCCTCCTGAATAAAATCGTCTGGTGGTAGCAATAGTATTGTTGAATAAAAATAATGTTATCAGAGTGAAGGACTTTATCCCCTACGATACGGTTTTTTTATTATTTTATTTTTGCTGATTTTAGACGGTTTTATTGGGCTTGGGAGAGTTTTTTCAGCAGGAGGGATTGGGTATATATTTCATTCATTGATATCTTTCCCTCCCTACCCACTCCCCTCTCCCTCTCTACCCACTCCCCTCTCCCTCCCTACCCACTCCCCTCACAGCTCCCTCTCTCTCTCCCTCACTTACTACGTCCCTCCCTACCCACCTCCCTGTCCCTCCCTACCCATCTCCCTGTCCCTCCCAGCCACCTCCTTCCTCCCATACATCCCCTTGAAAGCCTTCCAATTCACACTCCCCTCCCTTTTCCCTATCTCTCTCCTTACCTGCTTCGCTCTCCCTCCCATACAACTACACGAAAGCCTGCATATTGACGCTCCCTTCCTTGCCAGCTTCCCCCTCCCCTCTCTCTATGACTCCTAGTGTATCTGCTTCACTCTCCCTGCCTACCTACTCCTGTCTTTCCCTTCCCACCCACCCCAGTCTGCCCCCCCTCCACCTGCCATACATCCCCGGCAAGCGTTCCTCTAATAGCTCGGGAGATGAGTTGACAAGTTCATCAAGAAGTTAGTCTACCGGTTTCTCTGCTGTCGCCCCTTTACACCTGCTTTCCACTCACCCACACAATCCTGTCCCTCCCGCGTTCCTCTGCCTAATAGACACCCCCCTTCATAAGCTGCGTAAAATCACCCAGCAGTTACTGGGATGCAGCAGAAAAATCATCATCATCTTGCAGACACTACAGCCCTACGTAGAAACATTTTCGTCCTAGTATAGCTGGTACAGAATCGGATTACTGAAACAAAATCAACCACAAACAGCTTCCTGGATTTCAAACGGACCAGAAAGAGAGCTGGGAGGCTAATTCCGGAATTTCCCGGTTAGATGCCGTGTCTAGCTTAATGTTTTTTTTTTTTTTTTCTCCCTCCTCTCCATTCCCCGTTTAGACCCGTGACATTACTGGGTTGATCGACTTAGTGTCCTGGAATGTAACTAGCCGCCGGAATCAGACCTGACCAGATTTCGGAATATTGATGAGGTGGATCACCTAAACCGTACCAGACACGATATCGCGTCTGGATCCCAGTTTTGTTTATCTGGCTGTTTTGCCCAGTGACAGAAGCACAGATGTGTAACGTTAACAACCAATATCCCTTAAGTGACTGAGGCTAGGTTCTTGTCCGGAACACTGAAGGTTTGGAGACGAACCTATTGCCGTGGCATCATTGAACATTACATAAAACGTTCAGTTACCTTTGGGATTCGAACGTTGTGCATAAGACCTTACCATTTCCGAACAGAGTATTGCAGCATTAAACGGCCAGGTATATTTATATATGTACTCACCAGCTTTATGATTGCTTGCGGCCTTCAGGAGAAACCAGGGTGAGGCGGATCTGAGGTGGACATCGATGAGGCTAGTCTAGTGGAAGCGAAGTAAGGCCAGACGAGTGTGAGGTAGGCGAGGTAGAATGAGGCAGGCCAGACGGGATGCTGGGAGGCAGGTAGACTTTTTGAATGTGGGGTTACCTTTGCAGATCCACTATTTGGAGCCGGTATATCACTTAACTAAGAGGTTGTATTATCAGTTTCAGTTTTGAGAGGGAAAATATATCACTTGAATGTGGACTGCTTTTTATCAGATCCACTTTTTTAACGAGAACGTAAATCACATAAATCTGGGGAAGTCATTTCATTTTTCGTTATTTAAAAAAAAATAGCGTACCTCGTAAATACGGTGTAGTTTTAACAGTTTCACTTTTAAGAGCATGTATAACATTTAACTGTGGGGTGTTCTTACCGATGCCACTTTAAAGGGAAGCATTAGCACTTAAATTTGGGGTTGTCACTGCATTTCCATTTTAAAGAGCAACTGTATCTCTTATATTTGCAGTGTTCTAAAGAGTGAAGTTTTGCCACTTAAATCTGTAATAGAGCCTAGTCTTAGCAATTCCATTTTTTTTAAAGTAGAAAAGGCGACACGGGGGTGAAGGGAGGCAGATCTACCACTTAAATCTGGGTTATTCTTACCTACTCCACTTTTTTAAGGGCGTGAACGAGTATATCACTAGTCTCGGGTTGTTTACTGTATACGCCACGTTATTCTGGGATATTATTAGCAATTTCACTTTTTGAGAGCAGCTTGGCCACTTTAAGATTTGACGAGTTGTTACCAATTCCACCTTTTTTGAGAACGAAAGATGAGACTGAAAATATCACTTTTTCTATATGATAAGGTGGCCATTTTCTATTTGACAGGGTATACCATTTTAGATCCAAGAAGTATATTCAACAGATGCATATGTTCTGTATGATAAGATGTACACATTATCTGTGGAACGTAGGCTATACAAAGAAAAAAAAATCCAGTTGTTAATTATTGTTAGATGATACATAGTGACCCTTTTCAGTTCGATGACGTCGCTTAAAAAATAGGATTTATAATCACCAGGCCATTTAATTCGGCTTCTGAGAAACTTTTATAACTGGGGTTGTTTTGTTGTTGCTGTTGCTGTTGTTACCTACCCCAGGTCGTAATCGTGATGGACTGCGGGAAGCCAGTCATCACAGCTGGCGCTTCCAGAGATTTTTTGTTGAGATTATATTGTAAGTGTTTGTACTGGAGTAATACGGTGCATGAAGTAAGTGTGTTGTGGTGTTAGATGCAGCTGTCACTGACTCCTTTCCCACCGTAAGTCATTTCCAGATTGAATAATGCTATTTCGTTCTAACAAAAATAATTTAGCCTACGTTGTCTTAGAACTGCACAAAAAAATCACCTCAGACGTGAAATATAATCATCGCTTCATTATCAGCTTCGGGAGTGTGCTTTGGTTGTGGTAGGAGAGAGAGAGAGAGAGAGAGAGAGAGAGAGAGAGAGAGAGAGAGAGAGAACGAGATGATGCGATAAGTTCCGAGAATGTGTAAGAGAGGGTGGTGGTGTGTGGTGGGAAGGTACGGGGGTGAGAGAGGGTGGTGGTGTGTGGTGAGAAGGTGAGTGTGTGAGGGAGAGTGGTGGTGTGGTGGAAAGAGGAGTCGTTATTCGTTATGGAGCAGGGGCAGAAACGCTTGGAGGTCGTTTTGTCGAGGCCACCACTCACAGGTTGCGGCGTCAGGCAAGACAGATAGGATAGGTATTTGCAGGTCTTAGTTGCAAGAGTAAGTCAGCAGAGTCTAATCAAGATCTCCGGCTGCCGCATTGCATTGTTTTAGCTTATTACTTACCCCTTGGCCTGCGTTGGATTTCTCTCGGGTTGGTAAGACCGTCTGCAGCAAGCCATGGTACCAATTCTGCCATCGTGGTGGAAAGGTTGGAGAGATTGTTTTTAACTCTTTTTAATGCCATAGGTTTCTCTTGGGTGACTGAAATCGTCTGTGGTCAGCCATGATATCAGATTTCACTTCTGTCATCTTAGGGAAAAAATTATTGTAGACATATTTTTCAACCAGTTTACAGTGAAGACTTTCAGATGAATAAAATCGTTTGGAGTTAGCCGTGGCACCATACCCTACTTCAGCCATGGTAGTGAAAAGGTTTGATTATTTTTTTTTTTTCACGTTTTTTTTCTAACGTAAATGTATTCGTCTGGGTGTTACCTAAAGAAAATATCTAAGTTCTGTCCAATTGAGGTTTTCCAGCGGTAAAGTTGGAAATGTCTCGTCCTTTTATCACAAGATTAGATGTTTACATTTCACGAACCTGTTTTGGCTTGGAAACTTTTTGATTTGTGCCATTGCGTTTCCGTGATGAAAAACACTCCCATCTCGCCATTGCTTTTAATGTTGCGTGTGTTTTTCACAGAATCAGGGACTGCTGACATTCGTGGCACGGGCTCTGTTGCTTTGCTTATTGGATACTTTTATACTTTATATCGTCCTAAAGTTGGCTGTTATTTGTCAGTGGTTTTTTTTTTTTTTTTTTACAGTTTAGCTACGTTTATTTTGCTTATTTATAATTACTTTCCTTTCCTTTCCTGTCAGTTAAAAATACTTTAATACTGTTGTTACCTGAAGGCTGTTGTTCTCTTCTTACGTTTTTAAAAATTATCAGAGAATGCGAGAATTGTGCAGGTGTTAATAGCGACCAGTATTGTATATTCTGCAATAGGATAATGCCGTACCGTGTTTTTTCTTGTTAACAGATTTTACGCAGACTTTACAACAAAGCTCGGTGTAGTGAGGGTAGGCGAGAGGCAGCAGTACTTAACTTCCCAGAATTTGTTCCATTCCGTACAGAAAGTACCAATAAACGTGAATTTGAATTATTAATCATACATAAACTTCTCAGTAAGATAGAGTGGTGCGATGAGGGAAGGCGAGAGGCAGCTGCCCTTCATTTCCTTACATTTGTTCAATTCCTAACAGAATTTACCAAAGAACGTGAAAACTGAACATATGATATACCAGACAGTTCTGAAAAACATAAATCCTTGCAGGGGACAGTGATTTTGCGACGAATTTTTTTCCAGCGACTGTACATACGGATCACAAGAGAGGGTGGCAGGTCGAGTGGCAGGTGTTGGCGGGAAGGACATAAGGACTCCCCACACCTCACCGCCTCCCTTCCCGCCTGGACACTGCCGAACCGCTCTGCTCGGCTCTCCTTCCCGCCTCACCCTTGCCTGCCAGTGCTCATGCAGTTGCCGACTCTTGCACTGCCGCAATACGACTCACGCCGCTCTAATTACCTGTTGTTTAAAATCTTGTTCTCATTAGTCTTACCGCATATAGTTGGAATTTCACTCTCACCGTTCTTACCGTCTGTAGCTCTGATCTTGCTGTCGTCATTCGTACCTCCACTTGTAATCTTGCTTTCATCACTCATTACCTGTAGTTGTAAAATTGCTCTCAGCACCCTTACCACTTGTAGTTATAATCTTGCTCTCGTTACTCTTACGACCTGTAGTTGCTGTCTTGTGTAATCTTCCTCTCGTTACTCTTACCACCTCTTGTTATCTCGTACTAACATAATAGATGCTGACTCTTGCAGTGCTGCAATACTACTACAGTTTCCCTTATTACTCGTAGTTGTACTCTTGCTTTCACCTCTCGTACCACCTCTTGATATCTTGCTGTCGTCACTCTTACTACCCGTAGGTGTAATATTGCTCTTTTCACCCCTCCCAGCACTCTTGGCAGGACGTGGTAAAATTCTGGTTACATAATTATCAAGTCGTACAAGCAGGAAAGAAAGCAACACCAGGCTAACAGACTGGTAATTTCGCGGCTGTCTTTTGTATGGTAGCTTGACTGTTACCTGTTCCGTGAGTCGAAGGTAAAGGTAATACAGCAAGAAGGTTCCCACTATAGTACCAGTCCGTCACTTCTTATCAGTCGTTCTTGCCTGTCCGTCTCTTTAGCTGTCTTCCTCCTTACCTGTCGTCCTTCTTGCCTGTCCATCTTACCTCCCTTTCTCCATACCAATCCTTCTTCTTAACTGTTCCTCTTACTTGTCCTTTATACCTGTCCTTCTTCTTACCTTGTCCTTACCTGTGCAACTTTCCTGTCCTCTTTATCTGTCCCCCTTACCTGTCCTTTACCTTTCTTTTCCTGTCCTTCTTCTTACCTTTCCTTCTGTCTTCTCCTCTTTACCTGTCCTTTTGCATCATTCACAGTATCATCCGTAGTATACTGACAAAGATCCCTGACCCACGTATTGATAAAACTGTTGTCGGACTGAAGGCTTGATATGCCTAGTAACCAAGAAGACTCATTCCTGCCTCATAACCAATAGTAACAGAATTGTATATATCCAACAGAATTGCATATATCCGCGGCATAGTATTTAAGTTTGGCGAATGACCAAGTTCTCTCAGATGAAAATAAACATACTACAACAACAACAGAATAACGACGACAACAGTAAAACAACAGCAAAAGCAGCAACAACAACAAAACCAACAGCAACAACAGCAACAACCACCGTGCTTTGAGAGGCGGGATGATCCAACTCGGAGGCGTAACACTTTCCCTCCTACAAAGTCCGCTTAATCCCAAACTGAATTAGAGAGAGAGAGAGAGAGAGAGAGAGAGAGAGAGAGAGAGAGAGACTTTACCGCTCGGCTCCACAGAACGCCCACACTAACCACCAGTTGAACCCAGCTTCATCATAAGAGATTTTACGGTTATTGTAAGCTGGTGCTGCTGCTGCTGCTGTTGTTGTTGTTGATGATGATGATGATGATGATGATGATGATGATGATGATGAGGATGAGGAGGAGGAGGAGGAGGAGGAAGAGGAGGAGGAGGAGCTGTGCCACTTCAGTAAGATGACGTATGTTTAAGGCTTCTTCCTTAGCGATTTATTCTGCACTTTACACATCAGTGTCCTCTTAAATGTTACTGATGCAAACCATGTCGATGTTAAAGCTATACAAACGTTTCGACAGCAGTAGAGACCTCCATCAGGACGAGAAAAACAGACATTTTACAACCAAGTGTACAATAGAAAAATGGACATTGTGTTGAAGTTGTCATTTTTCGTCAGTACAGAGGATATGTCAGATTCAGAACCTGTCCGCTTCTGTAACCCTACCGATGACGGGAGCCCTTGACTACTCTGTGTAAAAATCGTGTTACAGGAGCGAGATTAGAGGAGAAAAGAGACATCGTACTGAGAAAAATAGACATCGCACTGATAAAATAGGCATCATATTGAGAAAAACAGACATCGCACTGAGAAAATAGACATTCTAAGAAAAACAGACATCGTACTGAGAAAAACAGATATCGTACTGAGAAAAACAGATATCGTACTGAGAAAAAACAGACATCGTACTGAGAAAAACAGACATCGTACTAAAAAAAAAAAAAAAAAAAAAAAAAAAAGATATAGTAGTGGAGCTGTTAATTTTTTCAATACAGTGGACATGTCAGACCCAAAACCTGGCCCCTTTTGTGACCCCATCGATGCATTTTTCCAATTAAGAACCAGTCACGTTGAGCGACAGGAAGGGCTACCACGGTGACATTTTTCCCCGTTTATTCTTGCGACCGTCAGACGCATTTATTCAGTTTAGTAGTGATAGGAGTGGCATAGGCAGTAAGGGTAACATGACTCTTTCCCGTTTATTCCTGTTACCTTCTGGCTGGTGCTGACGAAGACCCATGGCCCAACCCCAGTGAGGCGCTGTCTATCTCTCTGCCTGTCTGTCTATTTATCTATCTATCTATCTAACGAGAGAGAGAGAGAGAGAGAGAGAGAGAGAGAGAGAGAGAGAGAGAGAGAGAGAGAGAGAGAGAGAGAGAGAGAGAGAGAGGCGTCCTTGAGAAGAAGAGATGGAATTGTGTAAGCCTTCCGTGTGTAATGGTGTTTTGTTACCTAACACTAACACTGCATTCTCTAACTCTGTATTTGCGCTTTATTTGTTTTGTGTGTGTGTGTGTGTGTGTGTGTGTGTGTGTGTGTGTGTGTGTGTGTGTGTGTGTGGTTGTTTCCTAGTATGTACTGTATATGTGCGCATGATTGTCTTCCTGTTTGTGTATATACGTATGTGTATGTAATTATTGTCTTCGTATATCTGTATGGAGCTGCCTAGTCTTTTTCATACAGTTTCAAGCCCATTTCATACAGTTTCATGCAGTTTCAAGCCCATTTCAAACAGTTTCAAGCCCATTTCATAGTTTCATGCAGTTTCAAACCCATTTCATACAGTTTCAACCCATTTCATACAGTTTCATACAGTTTCAAGCCTATTTCATACAGTTTCAACCCATTTCATACAGTTTCATACAGTTTCAAGCCTATTTCATACAGTTTCAAGCCCATTTCATACAGTTTCATGCAGTTTCAAACCCATTTCATACAGTTTCATACAGTTTCAAGCCCATTTCATACAGTTTCATACAGTTTCAAGCCCATTTCATACAGTTTCATACAGTTTCAACCCATTTCATACAGTTTCATACAGTTTCAAGCCTATTTCATACAGTTTCATACAGTTTCAACCCATTTCATACAGTTTCATACAGTTTCAAGCCTATTTCATACAGTTTCATACAGTTTCAACCCATTTCATACAGTTTCATACAGTTTCAAGCCCATTTCATACAGTTTCATGCAGTTTCAAACCCATTTCAATACGTAATGTAATCTTGCTAAATTAACCAGCAATTTTCAGAAGGATTGGAAAGGTTACAATCTCCTTTCCCTAATTCAGAAGCCCACACGCGTAAAAGGATTATTGACTGTGACCCTACGTGTGTGTGTGTGCGTGTGTGTGTGTGTGTGTGCGTGTGTGTGTGTGTGTGTGTGTGTGTGTGTGTGTGTGTAAAAGAAAGAACCAAAAGCACAACAGTGACCAAATATCCCATATTCTGTTGGGCTCTGAGTCTCGTAACACCTCTTCCTTACCTACTTATTTTTCTGTATTGCAGATTGCAATATTTTGCTGTACGATATTCCTACACATTCTCACAATACTGGGACGATACAAATACACGTTAAGAGAATATTGAGGTACAAGAAACAAAATAAATGGCTGGGGAAGTGGCGTTACGGAGCCTTCTAAACCCACAACACAACGAGGCTCAGTTAACCCACCATTCATTTCTGTATTTCCTCCTTCCTATTTTCAGAGGACGTTTCCTATTGAGGCAGGGTGCGTGGAAAGCGGTTCACACACACACACACACACACACACACACACACACACACACACACACACACACACACACACACACACACACACACACACACACACGGCACCCAAGACTGATTGCATTTTTAGTCTGGGATTTGATTAGAGAGAGAGAGAGAGAGAGAGAGAGAGAGAGAGAGAGAGAGAGAGGATCGTGAGGCGATGATTGGATCATAAGGCGAAGTGAGGATGAGGGATTATTTTCTCTCTCTCTCTCTCTCTCTCTCAAGGTATTTGAAGTAAAAAGATATGAAAACAGAGAGAGAGAGAGAGGGAGAGAGCGAGAAACGCCGACCTTGACCTTGACTTTTCCTGCCGACGCGAAATTTGTATCCGTCGATCCTGGGCGTGACCTTCTCATTACACCCTCCTGAGCAAGAACTTATTTCCTCCTTTTCTTTTTTTGTTTCTCTCTCTCTCTCTCTCTCTCTCTCTCTCTACATATATATATATATATATATATATATATATATATATATATATATATATATATATATATCCCTCTTTAGCAACCATCAAGCGGTATTAGCCTACTTAGATTCCGAGCGACTGCTGTTATAAGAGAGTTAAAGGCAATAATCAGTTTCTCATACAGTGTGATGAGACCTGTTATTACTTCTTGCTTCCACCATCGATATTTTTCAATCTGTCTGTATCCATCTGTGTGTCATTCCGTCCATAATTTTAGCAGTGTACCTTTGTGTCCATCAGTTACTGGGTCTATCAGATTTCTTATTTGACTGCCCATATATTTGCGAGTATCTTAACCTGTCTGTCAGGGTGTGTCTAATCTGTATATTCGACAGTCAAGCCCTCTTTTTATCTTGTCTGTAATCTGCTTGCCTGTCTATTACACAGTCAGTCAGTGGGTCAGTCAGTAAATAGATATCAGTCACTTTACATTCGTCCATCTTTCTGTCCTCATTCCTCCATTTGTCCAGCCATCCCCCAAGTGTACATTCATTCATTCATTCACTCAACTCATTCATTCATTCACTTATTCATTCGTCCATTCATTCACTCATTATCTCATTCATTCATTCATTCGCTTACTGTAATCATTCGTTGTCATAATCGTTGACCCACTTATTGTACATGTGTTTATCCACCCATGAATTCAGCAGTCCATCCATCATTCACTGATTTATACTTCCTTCCTTCCTTCCTTCCTTCCATCAAGACTTCACCTAATCACCCATTCATTCATTCATTCATTCACGTATTCATCCACCTTTTCTGCCATCTATCCATCCATCCATCCATTCATCTTTCCTTCCATCCATCCCCAACCTCTGCTATCGAGGACTCAGGCAGCTTCACCACAACGTAACATTTCGCAGGAAGAAAAGGTCGCTTCCGGACCCACAAATAATTCACCACCAACTCCATTATTCTGGCTATTTCCGTCACCGCCACCCTCCTGCCACCCCGACCCGCTAAGACAACAGCAGGAGTGGCTTTGGAGTCTTCGTAACCCCATTTCCTTCACGATTTATCCTACCAATAACACCGCCTCACTTCAGAAGCATTCCAGTTGCATAGAGGTCTTGGTCGAATTTTGAGTGCCCTAGGAAGTTCCGTAACGCCATTCCCGTAGCGATTTTTTTGGTACGTGATATATCCCTCCAACATTAGTCTCAGGCTCGAATTTTAAGTACCTTAGAAAATTTCGTGACGCCATTTCCTTATCGATTTATTCTGCCTATGACGCATCAGTATTCTCATGTATGTCATTGATGCTGAGTTGGTTTATATGTAAGTGATGTAAATAAAACAGAAGAGAATGCTAGGGACTAATGTGCAAAATAAATCGCAAAGTAAGATGTGCAGTGAAGCAATCTGTGCCATTTGGAATACAGTCTCAGGCATTAGGAAACGCAGTGTGTGTGTGTGTGTGTGTGTGTGTGTGTGTGTGTGTGTGTGTGTAACTTTTAGGCCTGTGAGGAGCCGAGAATTTCGAAATGTTGTTGATGATAATGTTACTCTTAAGGAACTGTTAATAGAGAATGAAAGTAACACAAGTATAAGTGGCTGGGAGGAGGAGGGAGGTAAGAAGGGAGGAAGAGATCAGTAGGATGGAAGTAGTGAAGAAAGTCAAAATGGGGAATGCCCAGGAGTCAAAGAAGTGTGTGGTGAAATGCTGAAGCTCAGGAAAGATATAGAAGGGGAATAGAAATGGAAGATGTGCGGATTTGCCTGGGAGGAAGGTATGGTCCTGGATGATTGGAAGTCAGACATAATTATTCACCTGTACAGTACAAAGGAAAAGGGGGACAAAAAGTGTGTGGTAATCATAGGGACATTTTTCTTCTTAATATACTCGTAATAGGAAAAGTATATTGTAGGATACTTATTGACAGAGTTAGGAAAATAACAGGAATTAGTTGGAGAAGAAGAGGGAGGTTTCAGGAAGGGAAGAAGTTGCGCAGATCACATACTCATTCTAAGATGTTTAGTGGAAAAGTTTCTAGGGAAGAGAAAGAAGTTGTATGCTGCCTTCATGGATTTGGAGAAAGCACATGACGGGGTGGATAGACAAGAAATGTGGAAAATATTAAAGATATATGAGTAAATGGGAAGCTGTTGTACGCGATGAAGTATGTATGAGGGTGCTTGCGTTGCAGTGCATGTGGATGGTGAACTGGGTGATTTTTTAAAAGAGAAACAATAGAGGGCAGTGGTTGTTGGAGCGGCACTACTGAGAGAGGGCAGCGTTTGCAGATTTACTGTTCTGTTGTTTGCAGATGATACTGTATTGTTAAGGCGAAATGGAACTGCAAGACTTGGTGATTGAGTACGGAAGAGTATGTAAGAAACGGAATCTAAAGGTGAATTTAGGGACGAGAAAAGTTGCGGTCTTCGAGAGCAATGAAGTCACTGAATGCACGGGTTGGATGATAAAGAAATAGAAAAATGTGAATGCATTCGGTAGTGTGATGAGTAGGGATGGAAGTTTAGAGGATGAAGTGCTTGAGGGGTACAACAAGGAAGAAGTGTTGATGATATCCACTCTAACGTGTGGAAGCGAAGCTTGGACCTTATTGGAAAGACACAAGTCAAAAGTGAGAGCAATGGAGATAAGTTATTTAAGAGGAGCATGTGGAGTTGCATGGGGAGAGAAACTGACAACTTAGGAAGTGAAAAAGCATTGTGGTATGGGTGTGGATGTGGTAGAAAGCATTAGCATAAATACACTTAAATGGTTTGGCCATCTGGGGAAGATGGAGAGTGAGTTTCTAACGAGGAGAGTGTAGGTGAATGAGGTGGAGGGGTTGGAGAGAGAGGGGGAGACCGAGGATGAGATGGAGGGATGGAGTGGAGGAGTAAATGAGAGAGGGGGTATAAACTGGGGGGAGGGCATCGAAATGACAGAGAACAAGGTGACATGGGGGTGGTGTTTGTGGCCACCCCATGCAGGGTCTGGCTATAATCGGAAAACAGTTTACTTTTTATCACCATATAGGTTCACAAACACCGATTGATCTTAAACCCGGTAAAAAATATGTATTTAGTTATGAATTTAAATCAGGATTCAGAGCGAATGTTAGACGAGAAACATCATACTTCGATGAAAAGAGCGGGAGGAAAATTGTTGCCAAGTTAAAGGTTCTTCGCCCTTGTGATGGTGCAATCCATTCGCAGTTACCTGAATGCCCTGCGTATTTACGTGGACCATCTCACATTTTAGAAAGCCCCTGATATGAAGAGGACTCGACTGAAGAGTCTGCCATATAAGTTGCGATGGAAAAGAGCATTATTGATGACCAAAGCGGTAGGAGAGAGAGAGAGAGAGAGAGAGAGAGAGAGAGAGAGAGAGAGAACTTCATGCATTAGAACATAAGGAAAAGTTGAAGTTTATTGATAGTAATTACTGAACAGTAATTGATAATGGAGAAGTTCTGCATATTTGCCACATTATCCATTCTCCTCAGCCTAAAGTTATTGTGTCTTTGGTCATCAAACCTGACTGCTCTGTTAATTCTTATGCACAAGAAGCTAAAGTTAACCAGCTAGGAGACTGTAAAATTCCATCAGAGGTTACAAACACCGATGCACTTGAGTTGCGTATTAACCTGCGTATATGCCACACTGAACAACATGCCTCCAATTCATGTGGTGTAATTATTGTTCTGATAAAGCTTGTGAATTGTCTTCTGTCCATGCTTGTTCAGGATGCATAATTATTGTGCCAAAGAAAATAAGATTGTAGCGTCTAACAAATCTAACAAAAGTGAAGATACAAAGGGAATACTTCAGATAAGTAGCCAATTTGTGAAACACGAGTGTGTTTATGCATATATGTGTATACACACAGCATTCAGAAGTTAATTATATATAGAAATTGTTATGCTGGAGTAATTTTGGTCTCATGGGGTTCTTCTAAACAAGGAAGAACACCACAGCAGGCCTCAACACACCTTGAGTACAGGGCAGACACAGGAACTTCAGATGGCAGGACAGTAGATTTATTATTGCACAAGCCTCTATATACAACCTTACATCCAATATTGTGAGGTTTATATACAAGAAATGGTCAACTGGGGCGAAGGGGAATTGGGAGGGGAGATCTGGAGGGGACGTCCCGCATATAACACTTACACTTGTCACAAGGACCTCTCTGGAAAAGGACAGTGCCTCGCTGTGGCGAGACACAGGGAACTCTGCAAAGGTTTGGTTCCTGGCTGGACGCTGCATTTGCATCTCCAACCAGTGAATAGGGGCACCAAAATAGGCTCCACATCACCCTGTTATTTGGTTACCACCTAAAGTTTTACGATAAATGGTTTCCTGGGTTGCAGGAAACCATTAATCTTACCACTTAGTGTAGAATCACCTTAGGAAGAAGTGGGCAGCACTGCATCAAATGAGAGGATGATGGTCACCATCATCTATCACTTCATGTAAGTGTAGGGACCTGAGGTGAGGCCTCTATAGTCCACATATGTTCTAGGGAAAGTGATTGACCTGTGCCCTTGATGACTTTACGTGATAAAAGAAAGCCACTTCTTGAGAAATCGAACCAGTAATCACAGCAACTGATTGGCACCTCACACCATGACACCTTAAAGCGTTGGAACAAAGACTCATATTTGCTGCCTTATTGGTTGAATACTCAAACAACACTGAAACTACATTACTGTGATTGATGAAGTATTATCATTGTATAGTTCCATATCCTGAAAGAGTGATATAGCTGCAGGCAGGTGGATAGTGTTGATATTCTTGCTGTTGAAGAATACAAGGAGATGGTCAGTGTCGTTACTGCTGTAGGCTACGGTGAGATTGTTATTGTTTTAGGCTAGAGAGAGGTGGGTAGTGTTGTTGTTTTTGTGGCCACAGCAAGGTATGCTGCTGGTGCCAGTGCTGGGGCCAGGCCAGTGAATGTGAGGGCAGTGAGCAGGACCTGGCTTGTGAGATGAGGTGGTGAGGCCACCAAATGGCAAGCAAGGGCGGCCAGTGGCAGAGGCAGCCACCACCCGACATGCACTACCACCAGGACTGCCACCACAAGTGCCTGCCGCATCTCCACCTGGCTGATAGCACGTGCCCGGGCCCGTGTGCTGTGCAGACACAGTGCTCTGGCCACACTGGGGCTCAGGCCAGGAGACCCCTTAAGTCCGGTGCACTGGACCCCTACACTGGTCATGCTGGACTGGTCATTGGTGGTTGGTGACAGTGGCAGGGTGGGTGTAGGAGGCAACACACGAAACTCTATCACTGGTGGACTGACCTCGTCATCACCAGTCTGGCAGCTCTGACTCCGCACGTTGAGGCTGGTACAGAATGCACCGTGAGTCTGTGGATATGACAAAATGTAGTAGCACCTTGGCTGTATGCTTTATCTTGTTGTCAACTTTTGCAAATCAGCACATTCTCCTAACCCTTAATCTGCGGATATCATTATATCTTTATGGTGTTTTGCTTTAAAACATTTGAATTACTAACTTAGGGTACAGATATCAAAATAATAATTAAAGTCAATAAATTGAAAAAACAAATCAGCACAGAAATGTTGCTTACCTTTAGTAATGTATGCTTCACAGGTGGGCTTTGATGATGAAGAAAGAGACATATTCAGGGATGACGATACGTGTGCTTGGTGGTATGGGCGATGATGAGATTGTGTAGTTGGGTGGAGATTGAAATGGTCATGTGGATGTTGCAAATCAAAGATATGAAGCGATGTACAGGGGATGCACATATGGTAGGCTACAAAGAATGCGGAAGGGGAAAGGATACTCGAGTTTGAGGAGGTTATCACCATGATTGTGTGCAACGCTCTTTTTAGGTAAAGAGAGAATAGACTGATTACATTTGAGTCTAGAGGTGATAGTAGACAGACTGACCATTTACAGGTGGGGATGGCTGATAGGAGATTTAGTGAAGGATTGTAAGGTTATAGGGGGCAAGAGTGTGTGCAGCAACACAAATTACTGATGCATGACATGGTTCTAAAGAAGTGGATAGTGAAGAAAAGGACTTATGCACTCAGGAGGAAAATAAGGAAGTTGAAAAACCAAGTAGTAAAGGATGCATTCTATAGGAAGATAACTAGAGTGGTGGCCAAACAGTGAACTGCATACAAAAGTGTTAATGAGCTATACAGAGCTCTCAAGAACAATCTCTTGAGAGTTACTGATTTAGTGTGTGAATGGACAAGGGACCATCCAAGACATGAAGTAACATGGTGGTGGGATGAGGAGTGTAGAAGCCGCAGTTGAGGAGAAGATGAGACTTTTCTGGAAAGGGAAATGGAGTGGTGACAGAGAAATACTTAGGTGCCAAGTGTACGAGCAGAAAGGAGGCGTACAGGGCAAAATCTGAGTCTCAGTGACTTATTGAATAGCCTAAGTAGTGCTGAATGAAAGAATGTGGTATTTAAGATGGCATATCAGAAGAAGAGAGAAAACAAGGATGTTATAGGTGAGCAGTGTGTAAGAATGATGAAGGAATGGTAGTGGTGAACAGTGAGCATACTAAAGACGCCCGAAGAGAGCATTATAGCCGGTTGCTGAATGAGAAGGTTGAGTGGAACAGAGGAGATTTGGAGTCAACGTGTTTGACCCTTGGCCGTTGGTTGATGCTGTACAGTGAGCAAGGCAATAGGCAGTATGCATCTGCTGAAGGAGGCAGGTGTGTCTGGGTTGACCGCTGAAATGTTAAGGCCTCAGGCAATAAAAGAATGGGTTTAGTTACTGATCGGATAAATTTTATTCTATGTGAATTTGTTGCACCAGATGACTGGCTGAAGAGTGTGATTGTAAATGTGGTGTAAGGGGATGGGTGATGCCATGTAAGGAAATTATAGACCATAAAACTTTTGGACCAGTTATTGAAGGTAATAGAGAGAGTCCTGGAAGGTATGGTGAAGAAAAGAATGAATATTCTTGAGATGCAGTTTGGGTTTATGCCAGGCAAAGGCACCACTGATGCCATATCCATTGTCCGACTGCTTCAGGAAAAGATATAGGAAAGAAAAAAGGACCTATACTTTGTTTTTGTTGATTAGGAGAAAGCCTTTGACAAAGTCCCCAGGGTGCTTGGTGAAGTGGGCAGTGAGAAGGCTTGGGATCGAGGAGTGAAATGGTTGGGATGGTTATGGTTTTTGGTTTTGTACGTGGGTGCTCGCACCCGGTGAAAGTGAATGGAGATTAGAGTGATGGATCTTCATTGAATATTGACATGCATCAGGGGTCAATCTTTGTTGACATGCATCAGGGGTCAATCTTGAGCCCCTTATTGTTTGTTGTGGTACCTAAAGTGGTACCTAAAATTGAGGCTGTCACTCCGTGCTAAGGGGTCCTTGTATGCAGCATGTGTTAGAAGTATAATGTTGTATGGTAGTGAGACCTGGGTAGTAAAGGAAGAGGATATTCGTACCCTGAAATAGACAGGAATGACAATAGGATGAATGTGTAGTGTGTCCTTGGATGTGAGGCCTGGGGGATTGAGGGAGAAGGGCTAGGACTGCCCTTGAGGAGTTCAGAGGAAGAATGGGACTTGTGTGTGTTCTTGTTGTGATTAATAGGGGCAGACTGAGATGGTTTGGGCACGTTAAGAGGATGGAGGATGACAGTTGGGTGTATAACATAGGTTGTGAGAACGTCGGGTGTAGGGTGGTGAAAAGCAGACCAAAACAAGACCTGAGACAAGGTCAAAGAGTGTACTCTCAGAGATGAGGAATTGAACAGTGAGGCTGCCACAGACCAAGTAATATGGAGAGCTGCCACTAGGTTATCAAGACCAGTGCATGCAAGCATGCTTGAGCCTTTGTCAATAAAACAAACAGTGAAACGAAATGAAAATACACAACTTTGGTAGAAATATTCAGAGACAAAAAAAAGTCTCTGCTACTGTCATAATGGCTAAAAAGTTAGTGTTGATGGCTATGAAGCTGCTGGTCTGATAACATCAGAGTTCGAATCCTGATACAAGGAGTTGGCACAACTTGACCCACCTGTCCACCAACTTTATGTGGTCAGGTAGATAAAATGAGTAACTGTACAGTGGTAACCTGGATAATGTAGTGGCCTTTTATCCCTGGGTAGTGGACGAATAACCCACCACAGGCTCAACAGTCTAAGTTACGGATGTAAGCCCTGCAACCACCTCATGGCGTCTTCCTTCACCTTTACATCTTTATTGGTGTTCCTTCATGGTTTATTCCAACTTATGCTCAGCATTCGATTTGGTTGAGCGTCTAGTTTCACTGTGTTAAAAGATATAAACTATGATTACCCTGATATGAGACTCGAGTGTGCCAATATAGACCCCGCCAAGTGTGAAAGTATCCTCCTCTTGACCGTGGCAGGACATGGTGGGGGAGGGGCAGCGGAAGAGAGAATTGCGTCGATCGGAATGTGGGCTGACTGTGAGAGTGTTGCCGCCACCACTACTGTTGGTCCCACTGCTACCTCCATAACTCTCATTCTTCCGCTTGTCACTCTGTCCTCCAGGGGCCGCCAGCAGGAGAGCTGCTGCACATTGTGTCGTAGAGCATAGAACAGCCTGCCATAAAGAACTCAGAATTATTATTTGTTCTCAGTCTGTTTACATATTACCATAAGTTTGCATAACCTATTTTTAAGTGGAGGTAGGTGGGGGTGCCAATCATCCACTCACTTGATGTAAACCTGCCTACTTCTTCTTTCACCTTTATCGTTCTTTTTCTGTGTCTACCCCCTCCCTTCCTACTTCTATCTTTTTTTCTGGTCATTGTTTGTTCTTCTTTCCTCTTCTGTTGGCTCTGCACTGAGTGACAAGTCAAATGGAGCCAAATTCTGTAACTTAAGAAACCACCTAGAAAGCTGGATTGTAACCAGATAGCCAAATAACAGGGTGACAAGAAGCCTACTATGGTGCCCTTGTTAACTGGGTGGAAAGACACAAATGTGACGTCAACCCAGGGACCAAACCCCCAGCCTAATCCCTGTGCCTAGCTGTGGCAAGGCCCTGTCAGCTGCATGGGAACTTCAGTTCACTGCACGGGACGGCTGTGCAGGGGCAGTTGCTTGCCTGTGGTTGATGGGTCTACCTAATCTATACACAGTGTATGTGCCAAGTATGATTAAAATCGGATAAAATGTTCATG
Source organism: Coenobita brevimanus (assembly GCF_032717465.1). Classification (NCBI taxonomy): domain Eukaryota; kingdom Metazoa; phylum Arthropoda; class Malacostraca; order Decapoda; family Coenobitidae; genus Coenobita; species Coenobita brevimanus. The sequence goes on from NC_137028.1 coordinate 2,381,987, forward strand.
AGATATTTTGGTAACTTATATAGCTACGTACACAGAACCTGACTCGATCACAATAGCTACACATTTGGCATCAGTAAGAATAATACATAACGCTACATTGCATCGAAGAAGTTAATAATACAGTCGTAGGGTGTGATTCTCAAACAAAATTACCATGCATTCCCCTGCGTAACTTAGGTTTGCGTTTGCAGGAAATTCAAGTAAACGTGGATACAGAATACTGCCATTTCGCCTATTTCTCCTACTATAGGTAAATATTAGCTACGAGAGGAAAATCTTATGTTACATGGATTTTGTGGAGCAAGAACAAAGGCAGGAAAGTGTAGAATCTTCGTATGTCTCAAGTACCTCCTGCAAATAAAAATCTGAGTTACAGGGGGAATAGTTTGTAAGTTAGACCAAATAATTATCACCTGAAGTCTGTCCTGTGGCTGCGGGGAACACCAGCTGGGGGTGAAGATGGGGGACGGATGGTGTGGTTCGTCTGAGTCCTCCTGTTCTTCCTTGCTGCCTAATAAGCCATTCTCCCCCTCCTCGGCCATTTTCGCTTTCTGTTTCATGGCAGCAACCACAGTACATGTCCACAACCAGCCTGGAAGGAATGGCAAAAGATTAATAAAAAAAACTGCTACCCCTTCTCCCCCAACATAATTTTGTATTATACTCATTGTATCTCCTTAAGGTAAGAAGTTCGATGCCGATGGGACTAACATAAATAAGCAGCTCCGCTGCACAGTTATGTTGCCCAGTTATGTACATAATACATGGCCTGAAGAGGCCATCGGACTGAAGGGATTATATAGAGTATTGACTGAAGTGGGTGCGTGAGTGTGGCCCCAAAGTGTGGATTGTGCGAGGCCTGAGAGAGCCACGTATACAGTGGAAGGGGTAAGAGGACGGATGGGACTGGAATATATTGGTGTTGTGATGAGAAGAGGTAGATTGAGATGGTTTGGAAAGGATGGGGGATGACAGTTGGGTGCAGAAAGTGAGAAATGTTAACGTTAGGTGTACGGTTGCGAGAAGTAGACCGAAAAAGACCTGGGACGAGGTCATTGAGTGTCACCTCAAGGATAATGGACAGATTAGGGTGGCTGCTAGAGATCAAGCAACCTGGAGCCGCCATTAAGTGACCAAGGCCGACGCATGAAAGCATGTTGGAGCCTTTATAAACGAAAGGAAGCGAATGTAATCTGGTCTAAATAAGTCACATCAGGTTCATTTCGGTTCATCCGGGTCCTTATACCTGGACAAAAAGAAAAGTACCCTATACCACCGGAATGGACGCAGGTAGTTATATCTGTAGGCTGGCAAGCAGGGTAGGGTAGGGTAAAGTGGGATAGTGTAGTTTATTTCCCCAAAACTGTAGTAATCAAATGTCGCATGCAGTGTTTCCAGCTAAAGATTGTATTTCTAAGCGCCGTACTCAAGATGGTAAAGGAGGCTTGGTAGCACCTCTTCCGCGGCAATACTTTTATGTCTGCCTTACCTTAATATTTTATCATGTGGTATATTGTTTTAATCTGAACAAAGTTTGCATCAGTAAAAAATACATGAGAATAATAAAGCACAATAGGCAAAATAAATAACGGAGGCAAAACTGTTACGAAAGATACCGAAGCAAACCATAAATACGGGTATAGCACCAAAAGGCGCAATCAGTAATGCTGTTAGGTGCTGTGGAAACATCGTGTTCTCACTACTAAGGGGATTTTATATTCCTCCTTCCTCAACATAAAATTTTACATATTGCGCCTTTAATCGTGTATGTCACTGTAGCAAACTTTCTTAGTACAGTATTAAAGAGATAACTACCATACGAGCGTCTCTAAAGCCGTAATATTGAAACTAAACAGCTGAGGATTAGGTGTTACGAAATCCCTTGTTTCTATGGAAAAATTGTGACTTATAAAAAAAAAGGGTGTGCCTACCTTCCTGACCCACTTAATCGACAGGCACTAATCTGTGACTCTCCTAACCCATATAATCTATGCGCTTTTTGAAAATTGATGATAGGTTTAACCCTTCCACTTCGGAGTGTCTTTCTGAAGCTAGGTAAAGTCGTCTGAAGATGGCAGAAATGAAACGGCAACCACATCTTCTTAGAGTCTGGGTTAATATTCGCATTTGTTGTAGGGGGATTATGGAACTGTGCAAAAATGGATTGTTTGCCACTGTAACCATACCAAACCCTTCAGCTCTCCTTCTCCTCCTCCTTTTTCTTGTAATGGTTTACTTACCGAGGGCCAGACAGAGAAGGATATGGGCGGGCAGCAGAAGGTACATCATCATCATCATCATCAGGTCAGTGCTTTGCTGGGCGGTGGAGGGACAGGCTGGATGTGCGAGAGAATGTTCGTGCCACACCACCACCATTATCACCACCACCACCGTCACTCCGCCACTCACCCATGACACACCTGCATAAACAAATTTAGCCATTTATCTTGCCTAGGATAAAGAGTGATTGGAGGAAATTCAGGCTGCTTTTGCTCCTAACACTTAGAGAGCCCTCCCTCCGTGCGAAGGAATTACTGTATGCGACCTGTGTTGGGAGTGTAATGTTGTATGGTAGTGAGACCTGGACAGTAAAGGAAGTGAATATTCGTAGGCTCAGACATAAAGAAATGACAAGTATATTTCCTTTCTTTTGACAGATAATATCCAATCAGCCTAAACGGACACAAACGTCATGTAGAGCGCAGTAATATTATTTTGCCAGATTGGGTATGCAGTTTCCATGTTTTCCCTGAATGCACAGGATGAAACTGCATATCTACGTTATTAATATTTTTCTAATACATAGTTTCACTCAATAATACGCATGAGAATATTAACGTGTTGCTGTAGGCTAACCCCAGGCTTATCTGGATGTAAACATATATGCAGAAATAAACTATGCTCGTTTTACCTTAACCTGGCACAGATTTTGTTCTTTTGGATCATATTTCCCGTAGTTCAGTGATAACTTAAGACAGTTCTTTGACTCTGCATCCTTTCCACAGCACTTCGTGACAAGCAACATATCCAAACGTTAATCTAAGAAAGTTTTGTGCAGTTCTACGTCCTTTCCACGGCGTAACTTCGTGACTAGCACCATTTACTACCGTTAATCTTTGACAGTTCCATGGATTTGCTGTATATCTTTTCCAGAGCGTTCACCACTTGCACCATATTCTGGCGTTGATTTCGTGTCACAACTAAGTATTTAAGGTGGAGAGAGGAAATTTTTGGGCCAAGTTAGAGTAAACTGAGTATAGTAAGGAAGAGGCGTTAGAGAGGCTCCTAAACTGACAAGAATACGGCCCATAGAGACTTTTCATAGCAAATGTTGACCTAGAGTGAAGGGTGAAGGCCAGACAATGAGAGTGATATCCCTCTCCCCTCACTCTTTCCTCCACCTGAATGGCGCTATTGAGGCGGACTCGTGCATTTCAGGTGTATCTACATTTATTTTTATGTTAGTGTGCAGAAATTCGAATTCCTAAATATTGGGTATACATGCATTATGTGCTATTGCAGTAGGTGGGGACGCCCGTTGTGGTAGGTGGGGGCAACCACTATGCACACACTCTAACTAGTGTAGCCTTCAGAAGACTCTGCACCGAGTAACAAGCCACGTGGTTTTTCTGTAATCCAGGAAGCCATGTACTCTTGGTTGCTAACGACATATAGAAATGGACGTCTGATCGTCTAGTGGGTTAAGGCATTCCAACCGGATGAGGTCCGTAAGGGTTTCCCTCTGAGGAGTAGTTGGGGCTTGTTGGTGGCATAATGCCACTCAGGGGAGAGTAAGACTGGTCATCCTTCCCTCAAATTTCGGGTCTGAGTAGTGTAGCCACGGGCCCCTACGCTCCCAATGGAGTAAATGGGGATTAGGTGATGGACATAGCTATTCTACGAAAAATGTTATTTCTAGCTTGAACATTCTGGACATATTTACATTATTTCTGTGTTAGTCCGCCCCTCCCCCCCCCCCGGAAAAAAAAAATTCCAGCTTTTAACCCCTTCAGCCCAAAGCTACAATTTTTATATTCATGCTGCCCTCAGGTGATATAATCATACTGTGACAGACCGCTAATGGTGAACGGATTAATGAACGCAATGTGTAGCGCCTCCAGTTAGAAAAATATCTCCTGACAAAGTCTATAATAGTGGATGACATTATCAAGGAACCAGACGAACTGACCTAAAAAGTTTCGTTGAAATCCATGTGCTTATTTCCCCCTTTTTCTGATCGTTTTTATTTTTGGAAGGAGGGCTGACTCCCCAGGAATCACTGGGGGGTATGCTCCCCAAACATCGCGTTATGGATGAAAGTCCATTGTACGACTTGTACTAGGTTATCAAAGCCATGTCTGCCCTCCTTTTACTATTTCTGAGAATTTGAAATTTGGCCGAGGGGGGGGGGGCTGATCTCCATGAAAATCATGGTTGCAAAGTGTATAAGATAGAAAATCTTCCCAGTAACCAGCCAAACTCACTAGGAAGTTTCATTGACGTCTATCAAATAACCTAGGAGGAGTTAAAGCGCACACACACACACACACACACACACACACACACACACACACACACACACACACACACACACACACACACACACACACACACACACACACACACACCGCTCGCCGGCTTAGTGATAACGATATCGTCTAGCATCTGCAAAGACGGGGGTTCGCGCCTTGCTCTTGATGCGAAAAGTTTCACTGACGAAGTGGGTAGTTACTGTCCTCCTTGAGCAAGGGGATGGGTATGTGCGTGTGTGAAAGTCAAGGCTTTGCCCTTAGATCGGACTATATGAGCTCTCAGCTCTCTTTCGGGAGGGTACAAAGCTGATGATCACAACCATCACGTGATCCTGACCGACCCGGTGAGTGTAGTGCAACGGTATAGGGCGCTTTGCCGAAAATGATGTTGTCATGCTGCGCAGGATTGATGATGATGATGATGATAATAATAATAATAATAATAATAATAATGATAATAATAATAATAATAATAATAATAATAATAGCTTACCAGCGAGAATGCGTCCAATGTGAGGTGTGAGGCGTCCTGTGAGAGGCGTGGTAACGGCTTTGTACCTCTCGTAACTCAGAGCCACCACACCCACGCCCTGAGCCACCCACGCCCACACCCACGCACCCCAACCCAAGTTGCACACCCATCCAACCACCTCCTGTGGCCGAGGGAAGCATATTAGGGCTGTGGGGAAGTATTCACAAAAGAGGTTACCATCCAAGTACCTTCTGTTGCAAAGGAAATCATAGCCCGACTCTGTGGAAGTATTCATAAAGGCACCTGGGACAGAGAAAAGCTAATTAGGGCTCTGGAAATATTATGAATAGATATAAAGGATCTTAATCACTCAGCACTTTCTGTGGCAGAATCAAATAAGGTCGATCATTCAAAATTATGCTTGACGGGAAAACGTAAAAAAATAAATAAATAAATAATAATATCCGAAGTTTAACGCCTTCAGTACGAGATATGTTCTCTAAGCTGAATATACACTCTATAAAACAAAGTAATGCAATATATAACTTTTAAAAATGATGCGAAATTAAATAGGTTGACAGTAAACAACAACCAGCTTAAATGACTTTCTAACACATCCTCTTTAATTGTCAGTGTCGCATCATTAGGCCTATACCTCAGCTTCTTTAGCCGGAGGACGTCTCAGTTTCGTTCTTGGCTGACGGCAGACTAGTGTGTTCTGGTTAAAGACAGACTATTTCATTAGGTTTGGGAGGAAATACTTTGAATTCCACTAATAAATGGGATGGGCAGAATCAAGAAAAAAGTACAGGATAGGAATTATATGGAAGAACTATCAGAAGACATCCCAGTGAAATGGTCCACACATTCATTCACTGATCATTCCAATCTTGAACTTTTCAGCCTTACTAAATATGAGAGATATATTGAGGAAATCAGCTGGTAATAAAAAGTAACACGGAACCTTCCAAGTCCACGAAAATACGATCACAAATCAGACATTAAATTCAATGACGAAGGGAAAAACCAAAGACCACACCAATATACAATGCTTGGTGGTGAGGATTTAGGGGGAACGTTAAAGGAGAATACTGAGAAAGAGGAGGGTTTGTTATTGTTTTCAAGTACACACACACACACACACACACACACACACACACACACACACACACACACACACACACACACACACACACACACACACACACACACACACACACGATCTGTATCTTGTATATATATATATCAATTACTCTCATACAGTGGAAAGAGAAAGGGGAAAAAAAAATCGACCTCTTTCGCATCTTTTTGTATGAATTCCCAGTCTCATTACCGTGTGGCTAACTCCGCCAAAGACGTGCGGTTTGGATCTGAGGGTAGCCATTGAGGATGCGTATGAAGAGGCATTGAGTGAAGGACGGATGTGTTGGGCGGATAATGGCTGGCCCTGGGTCATAACACGCTTCTTTCAGGCCAGTCTGACTCCGGATACAGCACGCGATTTTTCACCTTCCTGCTCCAGGCTATAGACGGACGAGTCATGGCAGGGGGAAGGAGGGACAGTTGTCACACTTGTGTTTTCATCATCATCGTCATCATCATCATTTCAGCCCTAAGGATTTTCCAGTAATGCATGGGACACACACACACACACACACACACACACACACACACACACACACACACACACACACACACACACACACACACACACACACACACACACACACACACACACACACACACACACACACACACACACACACACACACACACACACACACACACACACACACACACACACACACACACACTGAACATTCCTGGCTTTGGATGGAGATGTGGGCAACACCTCAGAAATATTCCTGGATCCCTGTGGCGTAGCCGTGGGAGGGGGGAAGAGCTGGGGGTCCAGGACCCCAGTCAGACCCATGCCCCCCGCCCTCATTTGAAATGTGGGATTATTTAGGGTTATGTAATTTGTTGACAGTGTATAGCGCTGTCTTTCCCCCAATATAATGGGTTTGGTCCCACCCTGCGTCCCCCCTCACAACCAATGAGACTTGGATACGCCACTGCTAGACCCACGCAGAGAGAGAGAGAGAGAGAGAGAGAGAGAGAGAGAGAGAGAGCGGTGGGGAAGATTGGCCCAGAGCTATATCGGCATTTACACTTGACTCAGCGTTTCATTTCGTATTCATGGGGACGCCTTCTTGAAACAGCCTAGCCTTGTGTTTACCTATGTTGCATGCGTAGCTCTTACTTATATCATCATCATCATCATCATCATCATCATCATCACCATTCTGACCGTTATTCCCACATGAGAATGGGGTGAGAGAATGCAGGAGACGGTAGGAAAACTGGGAGAATCATCATCATTCTCACCTAGATGGGGTGAGAGATGATGCAGAAACAAGATATGACAAGCTACGAACAGGAGGTTTCAGATGTGACCTTCATTAACCCCTTGGCTATAAGATGTCTCCTCTAAAGCTGAATAAAATCGTCTGATGGTGGCCTGGTTTAAACGTAAAAGGCGTCAACAGACTAAATGAATTAACCTCATCAGTATCAAATCTCCCCTAAGTTGAATTGAGAGAGAGAGAGAGAGAGAGAGAGAGAGGGGGAGGGAGGCAGGGAGGAGGGGATGGCCTTGTGCAACAGGTTCCGTGAGTGACAACAAAAGTGAGGCTGCGTGTGGATGGATGGATGGTTTAGTGTGTGGGATTAAGCGAGACTATTGCAAGGGTTGAGATGAAGAGTAAATGGATGTACGACATTTTTCACTGGGCGTTCTGTTGATGTATTTTTTTTTTTTTTTTTTACATTTGCATAAACGATGATGATGATGATGATGAAAATAGTAATAAGGAGTCTCCGGTGGTTGGGTCGGTAGCGCATAGGCCACGTCTACTCCTCCTGACCTGGGGCGGTATTCTCGAACATAAGAATATTTCCGATCGATTCTTTGCCATAATCATTTGTTTTTGCAGGAGAGACAAAGAAGGGTGAGTGCAGAGTCCTCCCATGTCTCCTGTTCACCTAAAATAAATAAATAAGTAAACCGATACATGCATAAATAAATAAACAAATGAACAAAATCTTAGTTTCGAGAGGAAGACTATCGTTGATGCAGAATCTTCCCCTGTCTCAGGTTTTTTCTTCAGAAAACAGGTACGACATCGATTCGATCGTAATTATATTTGGGAATCCCACTCCGGGTTTGATTTCACTCGTAGGGGGACATTTAGACATACTATAGTCGTTGATGTGTTTTCACACGTTCGCATTCTGCCGAGGATCTCTCGATGATATCCTTTACGCAATCTCTGTCACTCACAAACACAGCCTGTTCAGCATACTGTAGATTTCCACCTGCATTTTTCAGCCTACACTCTAAATCCTCCCACACCTACTGTATACAAATTAGTGAAACGCTGAGTGGGAGAAAAATGGGAGAAATGGAGTTCCCCCGAGCTAAGCCATGAATTGGACTATATAGCCCCGCTAGGGTTACAGGAGCGAGCTACCACTCCCTGCATGGCAGCCCGGGCGAGGCTCGAACTCGCAAACCCCCGATTACGAGTCCGGCGCGCTACCACTGTGCTACCGCGCCCCCCAAAACGCTGAGTGGGGCGGGGCACTTATCCAGTGATAGAAGATGGTGTTCCTTGACCATACGGACTAGTTACCCTCCAGAACCCCTAGAACATGCCTTGAATGTACTGTATATAATTGAGCTGTCCGCATATGTAAAGGGTATGCAAGTCGGCTGCTACCATGCAGTTCTAAAACACATGCATTAATGATGCTGGTAATTATAATGATTATTATCATTATTAAGAACGTTAAAACAATGATAATTATAGTTACCTGACTAGCTGTACCGAGCAGAAGTGTGGCTAGAAGAACCGGCGTGAAGATGCCAATATGCAGCAAGCCGGCCGCCGTGTGAGACTTCAGTAATGTGGTCATGGCAGCCGTGCTGGCAGGGCTGTTGTGGGCGATGTGGGCAGGCAGAAGAACCCGGGAACTAGCCACAGCCCCGCCCACAACAGTAACTACCCCCGCACCAACACACGTCCACAGTAGTCCTCCCTCAAGATGAGAAAGTTCCTCATTAAGCGATGGTTGTATGCTGTCGCTCGCATCCGCCATGGTGAGATTCGGAGAAAATGAAGTCATTCTAGGGAGATTTCCTTCCTAAACTGAATAATTTCATTAAATGGAGACAGATCTGTAATCAAAGAGGATTACTCTATTGAGGGGGTTAACGGAGAGCGGTTTACATATGATTGAAAGTACATGTACTAGATTTTGGTATATTTAATATGTTTTATGAGTTTACGACAGCAAGACATGCCCACGGCTATATCTGAATCGTGGATAGTAGCTGACACTATAACACAAGACGTTAAAAAATTCACTGTACAATAGAAGACAGTATCACACTTCACACTACCACAAACAACTGTCACACCACATACTTCCATCTCACACTGCAACTCTTCACAGCCCTACGCCACACATTACCACACCACAGTGCCCCATCTTACACAGCCACGACCCACAGTGCCACAGCCTCACTCTTCCATACTTACATTACCGTACCACACACTTACATACTATACATCATACTACCGCGCCACACTTTGCCACTCTTAATGCTGTCACACCACACACTACCACACCACACTTTGCCACATACTACCATGCCTCACATTTCCGTACCACCCACTGCCACAGTTCACACTAACTTCACACAGCAACAACACACACCGCCACACCTCGAACTGCTACACCACACGCTGCCGCACATCTCACCACACACTGTCATACTCCACAGTCATACCTCACACAGCCACACCATACACTGTCACTTCTTGCACTGCCACACCTCACGCTGCCATACCATACACCACCACACTTCACCCTGCCACACTGCACATATCACACCACACACTGCCACGCCACACCATTCACTACCACACATCGCAATGCACACTGCCACACCTCCCGTCTCCTGTACAGAGATTTTTCTAAAACTCTGCACTTCAAGCTGAATCCTGCTGTTAGTTACGCAGATAATAATGGAGTATAAAGTTTACGCTGAAATTTGTAAAGGAAATAGAGTTATGGTGATGATGATGATGATGATGATGGTGGGTGTGCGAGTCAGGTGAGAGATACAAGGTGTGAGAATTGGTACGAAAGTGAGAGGGGGAAAAATTGTAGAATGTAAGGTTACAGTGAGGGTGAGGTTAGAGTGACAGTGAGGTTTAGGTGAAAGTGCGAGATTGGAGTGTGAGGTTAGAGTGAGTGTGCAGGATTAGTGTGAGATCGAGGTTAGAGTGCGACTACGAGATTATAGTTTGGGGATAGAGTGAGGATGTGAGGTTAGAAGGAGAGTGGAAAGTTAGGGTAACAGTGAGGGTGTAAAAGAAAGAGAATGAGGGAAAGGGTTTGGGATAAGAGTGAGTGTGAAGTTAGAGAGAGAGAGAGAGAGAGAGAGAGAGAGAGAGAGAGAGAGACTATCACTTACAAGGACCGTTTAGGATGGAGGCAGGTGAAACACTGAGTCTTTGTGGATGCAATCTACTCCTTCCCCCTCACCCCTTACCTCTGGCCACCTTGCCACCACGCAGGTCAAAAGATCCTCCCATTCACACACACACACACACACACACACACACACACACACACACACACACACACACACACACACACACACACACACACACACACACACACACACACACACACACACACACACGATACTCTAAACTTTGAGGGATACAATATATGGAGAAGAAACGGAAATTTAAGAAAAGGGGGAGGAATTATAAATCTTAACAAAGAAATAGAACTAGATTTACCCTCACAAGTGGAACTGATTGCTTTAGAGATTAACACATCTGAAGGGAAAGTAACTGGGGCAAATTTATAAATGCCACCCGAAACAAACAGTTTGGAATGAGGCGATTATAAAGACCTGGCAGAAAGTACTATTCTGAGTTGAAGAACATTACTACATAGAATGGAAGAGAAATCTGGAAGAATTATATTAACTGAGATTGCAATTAAATATAAATTGGAATACTGTACTCTAGATGCTAGAGGCCATGAAAGCTGTTGGGATGGAAAGCTCTTGGATCTTGTGCAGGAGTTGTTCCTAACACACAGTGTAAAGGAAAACATCAGAAAAAGAGAACTTGATGATCCGTCAGTATTAGATCTTATATTTACAAGGCGAAAATGATATTGATGTGTGTGTGTGTGTGTGTGTGTGTGTGTGTGTGTGTGTGTGTGTGTGTGTGTGTGTGAACAAAATCTTTGTTAAGGGGTTTAAGGTGAGCCGAGGGGTTGACCTTTTGTTTTTGAGGACAATGAGTCAAGGTCCAAGGTCACAGGACGATGTCGAAGTTTGGTCAAGGAAGGTCAGCTTAAATGTTTTTATTCATTTTAGACCAAACTTGGAGGACGGGTTGAGGGCAAGGCAAGAACGAAAGGATTCGATTTTGAAAACAGTGAAACGTTAAGGTCACAGGGCTAGGTCAGAGTTCGACCCATGTATGTGTGTGTGTGTGTGTGTGTGTGTGTGTGTGTGTGTGTGTGTGCAAGCAAAATAACAAAAAGTTTTGATCGTATCTGAACCAAAATTGGTGGAAGGACTGAAGATTACCCATAGGGTTGACCTAGTGTTTTTGAAAACAGTAGGTCAGAGATAAAGGCCTCATGGTTAAGTCAACCTAAAAGGGTAAGACAAGGACAATGGGATTCAATTAACAATTAGTTCGAGGTTAAGGTAAGGTCACAGGTCAAGGTCAGTTCAAACAGCTTCGATCTAACTTGATTCTGAATATAAGAGTGGGTCAGGCAGGCATGAAGTAGCCTACAGTTAATTAGTTTCTGAAGGCAATCGGTCGAAGGTCAAGATCATAGGGTAAGGTCAAATGATCCGTCCTTAGTCCCAGTATTGGATGCGGGAGCTGCACTCTGTGAATGCACCCCCTTGTTAAAATTTAATTCTAGTTGGAAACTGTATATTAATGTTTTAATGTTTTACCTTACTATAGCCTGCCTCCAACATGGTCGTACATCCGGGATTTTAGAAATTGATGGCGTCAGTGCAAACCCCATTATTTTGCGTGAGACAGGCTGGGAGACTCGTATTAGGGCCGGATCTAGCACTTTGAAAAAATGGGAGGCGGGGTGTGATTTCTAGCAGAATTACCATTTTATGCACCAAGAGAATCAAAATATAAATATGGTCTTTTGCTTTATTATGTTTTAATCATAGGAGTACAGTGTTACAGGCAAGTTTAAGTGTAATAAGATATTCACTGCACATATTATGGTAAATGATATGGTTCTTTTATAATAAGTAATCATCAGTATGTCGAAAATGGCAGGGGGGGGGGGACACCACAGCCACACTCCTCACATCCGTTCCTGCATGTGGAAGAACAATACTTTTCCGACATGCTTCTGACAACACCCATAAGCCACTGATTGGGATGCTAGAAGTTAATTAGTTGTTGATACATCAGTGTTTCCACCACCAAACTGAACCAGCTAAGAAGTTAAATTGATCTCGGCCCGCACAGTGATTCTGGTACACCAACGATGGGGCAGTGTCCTCTCTAGTTCCTTCATCGTTACGAATGGTGTAAGGCAAGGGGGGGATACTGTCTCTATATCTGTTCAATACGTACATGGATGACCTTGGCATGGAACTGAACAAGAGTCATATTGGCTGTTACTACAGTGGATCTGTGATAAAGCATTTTTTGTATGCTGACGATGTAATTCTCATTGCACCTTCTTCACCAGGGCTCACCTAATTATTAAGTATATGTGAAAAAGTGGGTAGTAAACAGACTTAATCCTCAGAAAAGTGTTGTAATGATCTTCAGGTATGGTTTATTAATAAATTTTGAATTGCCAAAATTTTCCTCATACTGTACCCCAGTGTATACAGCATAGTTGTGGTGGAATTACAAGAAGTCCACCATAGATGGACTGTACACCATACCATAAAGTAGGAAAAATGTTCCTCGGACTCTTTGAATATGAGAATACAAGTATGCTATGCTCCTTCCTTTATGTACACTATTGTCGGTCTCTCATTTGGAAACTTTTGTATATATTTACCCAACGAATACAATCCCTTGATAAAATAATAAATCCTTTCCTAGGAACAAGCATAGCCTACATCTCAAGCCTACATGCGAACTGGAAAAGAGTTCTCATTGTGTGGCTGCCTTTAAACAGTACAAGATCAGTTTATTAATCACTGGGATAATGATGATGGCTGTCATATGATCATGTAATGTGGTATCAGGTGCCGCAGTACAAAGAAATAATTAGTTATTAGGCTCATAATGTTTTGGTGCTTTTTTGGTGTACTTTTTCATGGCACAGAAATAAGTTACTGTTATTATTAATGGATATGGACCCCTGTATATATCACTGTGTGTACTGTGAGTGGCTGGAATAAAGCATTATTATTATTATTATTATTATTATTATTATCTAACCTCGAAGCAGTACAATGAAGAGAAAACCAGTGCTACCTGTAATATTATGTAATTTATGTTGTCTACAGTACTCTGCATACCTTTACATTTCGGTCTGTGTACAGTACATGCTCGCCAGACATTTTCCATGTTTGTTAAGTGGCTGGGGCATGGCTGGGAGAAGGATGGAGGTGAGAAGACAGGAAGAAATCAGTAGGATAGATGTTGTGGAAGCAATGAAGAAAGTCAAAATGGGGAAGGCCCCAGGAATTGATGGAGTGTGATGAAATGCTGAAGCATGGGGGAGAGATAGTAGTAGAATGGATGTGGAAGATGTGCAGATTGGTCTGGGAGGAAGGTAGAGTCCCGGAGGATTGGAAGTCAGGTATAATTATTCCCTTGTACAAAGGAAAAGGGGAAAAAGAAGTGTGTGGTAATCATAGGGGCATTTGTGTTCTTAGTATAGTAGGAAATGTGTATGGTAGGATACTTACTGACAGAGTTAGAGAAAGAACAGAGGAATTAGTTGGAGAAGAACAGGGAGGCTTTAGGAAGGGGAGAGATTGTGTAGATCAGATATTCATTCTTAGATCTTTAGTGGAAAAGTGTATAGAGAAGGGAAAGAAGTTGTATGAGGCTTTAGTGGATTTGGAGAAAGCATATGACAGGGTCGATAGACAGGCATTGTGAAAAGTATTAAGAATAAATGGAGTAGATGGGAAGTTGTTGAATGCTGTGAAGAGTATGTATCATGATGCTAAGGCTGCAGTGCGACTGAATTTTTCTCTTTGAAAGGTTGGGTTGAAACAGGGATGTGTCATGTCTCCATGGTTGTTCAATCTGTTTATGGATGGGGTAATTAAAGAGGTACAAGGTAGGGCAGTGGATGTTGGAGTGGCCCTGGTGAGAGAGGGTAGTGTTTGGAAACTCCTCGTACTGTTGTTTTTAGATGATACTGTGTTGTTGAGTGAAGACGAAGGGGAGCTGCAAGGCTTGGTGGATGAGTTTGGGAGAGTGTGTAAGAAACGGAATCTAAAGGTGAATGTAGGGAAGAGTAAAGTGATGGTCTTTGAGAGAGGTGAAGTCAGTGAATGTACAGCGAGGTTGGATGGTGAGGAATTGGAAAATGTGAGTAGCCTACGTTTAAGTACCCAAGTGTGATGAGTAAGGATGGAGGTTTGGAGGGTGAAGTGCTTGAAAAGGTGCAGCAGGGAAGAAAGGTTGCTGGTTCCTTGAAAGCAGTCATAAGAAACAGGGAAGTGAGCATGGAAGTGAATAAGTTACTACTTGACAGTATTGTGATACCAACTCTGACGTGTGAAAGTGAAGCTTGGACGTTGTTGGAAGGACACAAGTCAAGAGTGAGAGCAGTGGAAATGAGTTATTTAAGAGGAACATGTGGAATCACATGGAGAGACAGGCTGACAAATGAGTATATAAAGGAGCGTTGTGGTGTGGATATGGATGTGATAGGAAGCATTAGGAGGAATACACTGAGGTGGTTTGGCCATGTGGAGAGGATGGAGGGTGAAAGACTGACGAAGAGAGTGTATGTGAGTGAGGTGGAGGGGGGGAGAGGGAGGGGAAGGCCGAGGATGAGATGGAGGGATGGGGTGGAGAGGTATATGAGAGAGGGGGGTGTGAGTTGGGAGCAGGGCAGTGAAACAGTGGGGGACAGGGCGACGTGGAGGCGGTTGTTTGTGGCCACCCAGAACGGGATTGAGGCGTCTGGCAATAGATAGTTAACTAAGGAGATTTCGTACAGGCTGCACTTAAAATTTATGTTACAGTTTACGCCTTAATTAGCTTGTTATATGTTACTTATACAAACTTTTCCAGTATTAAGAAGATATTAAAACGGAAGAAAATATCAAGATGTAGTATACATAAAACATTATCGGAGAGATGCAACAAAGTCTCCAACTTACGAGGAAAATCCTGAAAAATATTCTAAGTTTAATCTCGACTCTGGGACAGTTAAAGCACAACACTATTTTCTTGGCATGCATCTTAATTACCTACAGTTCACAGCATTGTACGTAGTTTATATTTGAATTCCTTAACTTGCATAAAGGATTTCTTATGTTGCACTGAAAGATAGAAACAACTAAATAAAGTCAAGAATGGATGCATGATGTAAACAAATCCGTGAATAATTGACGTCACGTACGGTCGTGGCGATAATAGGAAAGGAAGTGAAAAAAGGCTGCGTATTTGTATTACAGTACCCGTGTTGTACTGTTTTCTGAAGGGATATCGCTGCTTACTGAAACTGGTACACCATGACTAAGGAAGACAACATTGATCCAAGGTGAGAACTTGAACAATATTGAAACTCGTTATGTTTTACAAGACGGTTCTCGTTCTTGAGGACCAGTGTCATGACGGAGAAAATGGTTTTCCTTCTACCTTCCATCTCTTTGTCCTCTGTATTTTCTTTATTGAAATATGAGGACAGTCGTGAGATATTTTCAGATTTCCTGCTGGAATAAAGTGTTGACAGAATCTTTTATTTGTTTGTTAAATAGATTTTTTATTTTATAGATTATAGAGTACTAGGTCGTGGACTTTTTTTTTTTTTTTTTTTAACTTTGTTAAAAACTGCTCATAAATAGGGGGTTCATTACCTCACCCCAAGTGGTAGGTGGTGGTGACCATCATCCACTCACTTGATTTAGTGCTGCCTACTTCTTCCTTAGCTTTTATCATTCTTTTTCAGTGCCTGTCCTCCTCTCTTCTTATTTCTCCCATCTTTCCTGTCACTTCTTATTGCTTTTCTTTCCTTTACAGGTGGCTTTACATTGAGTGACAAGCCAAATGGTTTCCTGTAAGCCAAGAAACCATTTACAACGCTGGGTGGTAACCATATAACCAAATCATACGTGCTCCGTACGTGCCAGCAAGTGGGCTAGTGCCCCTCCCCGTAAAACAAATAACTCAAAGTCAAATGGCCACCCCTTAAGGGATTATGGAGTCTGGCAATAGATAGATAATAGATAAACATAGATGTCTAACTTACCTATAGCTAGACTCAGTGTAAGGTGACATAAGGTAAGGAAGTGTATAGAAAAGAAGTTTTTCAGAATTATAATATTTATCAGGCTTTAGATTCCCAAATTCCATTGTTGTCAAGAATTATCATGAAAGTCATGAAACTAGGCATTTTATTGGTGTTATTGCTGATTCATTTGCAGTTGGGTTTTGTTAGTCTTTGTAGCCCAAGCCTTTTCCTGGTCATTATGATTCCCCATTACAGTCCAGTAATCAAAGACAGTTCCACATCTAGATTTATCCCCATCACTTAGGAGTGGGGGAATATGAAACTAACCTTTTTACATCTTGTTTTATGTAGTGAGGCATTAGCTTCCTAGAGATTATTGTTGTTCATACAGGTATGCTGTAAATAGTTTCAGTTGCTTTTGGTTCACCATTTTATGGTGTTATATTATTGCAGGATGAAGCCTGAAAATGCTGCTGCTATGAGGGAGATGCAGGAAGAAATTAATCGACATCTTCGAGAGGAACAAGAAAGACGGTATTTGTTTTTATTTTCTTGTTACAATAGCATTTTTTAGTATAGTATACTGTATACTTTTGTGTAGGCCTATAACCTTTTCACAGAGACTGTTTATTCATATAAAAAGCACCATATTGAACTGGGAGGTTAGATAAAACTTTCATTAACCCCTTCCATGTATACTAGATATCTTTTGGAAATTGAAAAAAATATTCGAGATTTAGCAGATATTAAATGAAAAGACATCATTTGGCTGAATTACAAACTAACACAGTGCTGTGTTGGTATTGGTTGTGCTGTATGGTATGTCACTGCAAAGGTGTCAGCGTTTCTAGGCCCGCCGCCCTTGTGGCTTTGTTATTTAGTAAGGTACAATAGAACTGAGAATTTTGGAGGTTTTAATGAATAATGGAGGGATGTATGACCTATTTCACTGGTCAGGTTGGTGATAGTTGTAAAGTTATTGTCATTGTTTTCCTGTTTTGGACCCATTCCACCCTATTTAGTAGTGTGGAATACGATGAAGATGAAGATAGTGGTAGCAGAAAAAGTGTCCTTATATTGAAGATGTGAAATGAGAACTATCTGTCTGTGTCTATTCTTATATAATTCTTACTTTATTGTATTTTTGGAAGATTGAGTTTTACTTGTATATTCACCTCTTCTTTTATTATTTATTAAATGTTTTTTTAAAGTGCATTAATGTTTTTGCCAGACTCAGCTTCTTCTGGTTCAGAAATCCCTGTTAATCTGAAGGGATTATGTCAAGGAAAGTTATTTGGGACAGTTATTATTCGCATGCCGAGATGGTTATAAAGTGGATTATATGGTGTTGTGTCAAGTGGGCATTGAGGGTTACTCATGTGTGACCCTAGTAACCATCCTCCAAGTATATATCCAGTCATAATAAAGTACATATCCAGTCATAATATTACACACATGCATCAACATAGTATCTGCAACAGAATTCAGATAACACTTAATAACTTTTTGGTTATATAGGGTTATGTCAGATGGCCATAGAGTCACTCATGTGTGACTTTAGTCACCCTTCCAAGTACAGTACATAATCCAGTTATAATATACTCATTACACACCGACTGCAGCACAGTACCTACAACAGTGTTTAGATAACACTCGGTTCATATGGGGTTGTGTCAATCAGCCAGAGAGAGTTACCGGTACTCCTAGAATCCTAAATAAATGGAAATACTAATTCGGTTAAAGTGTGTTGGTGCAAAAAATACTGTACCAGGGTTGGCTGAGTATTTCTTTGTGTCTTATAGTTTGTACAGTTTGAAAACTCTTGCATAGGGGTATTCTTTTGTATTGGGAATTTGGAAAATGGGGAATACTGATGTGGTTAAAGGGTTTTGGTGTGGGAAAGAGCAGTTTGGATATGAATCTTTGAATAGCAGTTAATTTGGATACCAGGGTTTCCTGTTACTTGTTCCAAGTTTCAGTCGTTCAGTTTAGAAAACTATACTGTACAAGCATTTAGCATTCTTCATTATAGATTGTGAATGTGTTCCAAAATATATAGTAATAATGTTTTACCTACAATGATTACTGTAAACTGGAAGAAATTGGCTTATCAGTTTTAGAAGTAGCTATGGAATTTTAATTGGCAGTATTTATGTAACTTACTATGGCCCTACGTGTCAACAAGTGGGTTGGTGCAGGGTTAGTGTCCCTCCCCGTAAAACCAATAACTCAAAGTCAAGTGGCCACCCCTTATGGGATTATGGTGTCTGGCAATAGATAGATAGATAGACTATGGCCCAGATAACAAAAAAGAATATCAAAAAGTCCTTCCTTGCATCTTCATCAGCTCTTATTCTCTGCAGCTCCTATGATTGGTTTGAGGAGGCTGAGGGCATCAGCTTCTGGGACTACCGTGATGTTAACCCAGTAATTGTAAAGGAATTTGAGAAGATGATGGACATTGATGATTGGGAAAATCTGGCTGGTAAACTTGGTCTCACTTACACCGACATTCAAGTAAGTGATATACAGGCAGTACAGTATAGAAAAATTCACTCAGTTCACTATCCACCCAAACTGCAGGCTTAGCCCACTTGCACATGCTCTTCACCGCATACAAGAATATCCCATTTACTCCATATACTCTTAACGCTTTTTACATTCGTTGTTTCTCCACTCTGTCATATGCTTTCTCCAAATCCATGAAGGCTGCATACAACTTCTTTTCCTTCTCTAGAAACTTTTCCACTATAGACCTAAGAATGAATATCTGATCCACACAACCTCTTCCCTTCCTAAAACCTCCTTTTTCTCCAGCTGATTCCTCTGTTATTTCCCTAACTTTGTCAATAAGTATCCTACCTTATACTTTTCCTGTTACACTAAGAAGACAAATTCCCCTGTGATTACCACACACTTCTTTTCCCCCTTTTCCTTTGTACAGAGGAATAATTATACCTGACTGCCAGTCCACCGGGACTCTACCTTTTTCCCAGGCCAATCTGCACATCTTCCATATCCATTCTACTACTATGTCTCCCCCATGCTTCAGCATTTCACCACACACTCCATCAATTCTTGGGACTTTTCCCATTTTGACTTTCTTCATTGCTTCCACTGTTTCCATCCTACTGATTTCTTCCTCTCTTTTCACCTCCCTCCTTCTCCCAGCCATTCCCCAGCTACTTATACTCACATCACTTTCATTCTCTGTGCTCAGCAATTCCTTAAAGTGTTCTCCCCATCTGCTCACTTTTTCTTCCTTCTCCACTAGGAATCTGCCATTTTTATCATTCACTCCTTGACTTACTTCTTGATCATCCTGTTTGTCTCTCTTTATTTCTTTCCAGAACATTTTCTTACATTCCCTCCACATTACACTCCAGTTCCTTCCAAATTTCTCATCCACTTTCTTCTTACTTTCTCTCAGTAGTCTTTTCACCTCTCTCTTCCTCTCTACATATAACTCTCTCTTCTATCTTTCAGCTTCCTCCATGCCACTGTTTCTCATCCACTCACTAGCTATATGCTTTCTTCTTTTGCGCCACAGCCTGTCTCACCTCTTCATTCCATTGTGCTGTTCCTTGCACCCCCTTTCGTCTTCCCTTCACCCCACACACCAACTCGCATGCTACACAGATTTCTTTTGTGAATATCTTGCCCACACCTTCCACATTCCCCATCTGCTCCAAATCACATTTACCCAGTCGCTCCTCCACTTCTTTCTAATATTCTGCCTTTTTTCCATCCTCTTGCAACCTTTCTACCCTCCTTGTATGGACTACTTCGTCCTGTCCTTCCCTTCTCCTACTCCTCCATTTCATTTGAACTTTGACTTTCACCACCACCATGTGGTGGTCAGAAAGTCCACTAGTTCAACCTCTGTATGCTCCTGCATCCATTTCACACCTCATTTTGTCACCCACATGCACGTAATCAATCATTGTCATCCGTTCTTTCAGTTCACCACCCATCCTTCTCATCGCTTGCCACATATACCTGTGGATCATCTTGTGTCTAAAGAGGGTATTGGCTGTCACCAACCCCCTCCCTGCACAATGTCCACTACAGCACTGCCATTCTCATATACGTCTGCAGGCACACCCCACTCTCCAACCACCGGTACTCCATCCACCTTCACATTCCCTACTTTTCCATTCATATATGCAGTCAAAAACACTCTCTCATTCCATTCAGACTTTTCCATGCACGCTTCCACGTTTGTCCAGAACTTCTTTCTCTGTACTTGCACGATCATGTGTTGGCACACGCACCACGCACGCACGCACACACACACATATTTGTAGTCCAACTTTCAATCTTACCCACACAGTCCTTGAGCTGATGGATCCATACTCTAATATTCTCCTTCCATCTCTTGCACACAACAGTACAAAGTCCTTATTTGCTGTCTCATTCTCATCCACTTGTGCACATATACGGTACCTCAACAATACTCCCATTCTCTCACAGTCTTACCTCTCCATTTTGTCTCAGTTATTCCAATACTTCCACTTTTGCATCCTCAGGCACCTGGAAAATCTCTTTCTCTTTCACCTCATCATTCACACCCCTTACATAGTTACATTCCATGTTGCAATCCATATCATGTCCTTTGTTTGGTCCTTAGTCGTCACATGTTGGTCAGTCCTGGTCCGAGGCTTGTTCATATTTTTATTTGGTTGTTTTCCGGGAGGGGACACTAACCTTCCACCAACCCACTTGTTGTCACCTAGGAAACACGTGTTGGTTGGTTATAAGGTCACCACCCAATGTTGTAAATGATTTCCTGGTTTACGGGAAATCATTTAGCTTGCTACTCAGTGTAGAGCTACCCTAAAATAGAGTACCACTACACTAAGTGGCCTTAAAGTATAAAAGGTTTTTGTGTGGTAGTTTCAGTCAAATATTTTGTTTGTATTGTGGACATTTTAGTGAAAGATCCAACTGATCT
Source organism: Coenobita brevimanus (assembly GCF_032717465.1). Classification (NCBI taxonomy): domain Eukaryota; kingdom Metazoa; phylum Arthropoda; class Malacostraca; order Decapoda; family Coenobitidae; genus Coenobita; species Coenobita brevimanus. Next base: position 2,403,468 of record NC_137028.1, read on the forward strand.
CAGAGTATTGTAAATATTTAAATAAAATCATATTATTACTCTCCAGGTACTATAATAATAATGTATTGACAGTTGTGAGCAGTAGTTCCTTTACTCAGTTTGTATTTTCAGCTAATGGAATAAATCTCAGTGCTTCAAAGTTGCTTCACTTTTACTGTTTAGTTAACTAAAATGTACATTATTTTGAAACAGTTTGCAGAGAGTATAGTGAACTTGTGGAATGTAACTCTAATGTATCATTGCATAACTGAGTAGTTTATGCCCAAAGTTGGAAACATACCATTTTTTTTTTTTTTTTTTTTTTAAATGCAGCACTGCCGTCAGTACAACAATCTAAGCCCCACAAGGGAGGTGTTCCACTACCTGCTGGACAACATACAACACATCCGCCTCAGCTTGAAGATGGTCCTTACGGTTCTGGAACAGATGGGCAAGCACCATATTCTCCACCAAGTCCAGTGGCAGGAGGGCATAGGTCAGGGAGGATTTATGTTCTACCCTCTATTCTTTTTGTTTTTTATGTTTTCTGAGCTATGAATGGTTAGCCTGTGTGGTAAAGTCAGTATTTTTAAGCCTTGATTGGTGAGTGAAGGGCTGTGTGATCTATTACACTGAGCACTTTGTCTATACTTACAATGATTTTATGATTTCCTACTATTTATGGAATCTGCCCAAGCCATTTATTGCCTCTGTCTTAGCTCCATTTAGTGCAGTGTGTGTAATAAGTGGGAGCATAAGAGATGTGGTGGGAGTAGAGGTAAGCTGCAAAATTGTGCTAATTTTGAGTGTGCAGTGTGTAAAGAAAAGCATACAGAAGGAGGGAGGTGGGAGGAAATTAATCTTGATGGAGAATTTCTTGAATTTGTGAAGTTTTGTTAACTGTGGGACATGGTATGTGCTGGAGATTGGGGTGGAACCAGCTCTTTAGCAAGGGTAAGAGGTGACTGGAAAAAGTTTAGGGAGTTGTTGCCTCTCCTATCATTGAGAGAGCTCTCCATCTGTGATAACAGGTCTTAGTAGACAGCAAATATTAGGAGTGTAGTGCATTATGGTTGTGAGACATAGGCAGTAAAGGAGAAGGATATTTGGAGGCTCAAGCATACAGAGATGTGAATGATCTGATGGATGTATAGTGTATCCTTGAATGAAAGACCTGTGGGGATTAGGATTGCATATGGTGAGTTAAGAGGAAGGATGAGAGTTTAATGTACTGTATTAGTGCAGTGATGATAAGGGATAAATTGAGATGGTTTGGGCATGTGGATTGGATGGAGGATGACCACTGGGTACAGAAGGTGAGAGGTATGAATGTTGAGGGTAGAGTTGCGAGAGAGGCAGACTGAAAAAGACTTGTGACGAGGTCACACAGTTTGGCCTCAAAGATAAGGGACTGAATAGCGAGGCTGCTAGGGATTGAGCAGCATGGAGAGCCAGCAGTATGACCAGGGCCAATGGATGCTAGTGTATTGGAGCCTTTATAAACAAAATGAAACGACATGAAGTTGGAGGGAGGTTATTCACCCATATCTGTTTGTGTGCAAGTTATAATATCTCAAAATGTTGTTACAGGATTTCAGTGAATGGTGAATAGGTGGGCATTGTGTCAAGGAAGAGTTGAGTAGACTTTGAAGTGGATCCAGATGCAGGAATAAATAAAGTATTTTATTGGCATTGGTAGAGGTATGTGCCCTTTGAGATTGTATAATAGTCTTATTACACAAACTCAGAGAGAACATACTTCCACCAATACCATAGAATAAATTTGTTAACTATGTGAGACCAGAAGTGTATTCATCTGGTAGGAAAGAGGAATTAGGCAGTAAATTTTGAAATACATTGTTGCTGACAGAGGTATGCACCCTGAGTGCTTTTATAGTTTTGATGGGAAGGAGGAGGATAATGTTAATATGGTACTGACAAAATATTTGTATTGTATTTGCTGCAAGGTTAGACTAGCCTACTTGGCAAAGCAGCTGTTTTGATCCATTTAATCTGATGACTTTTTTTTTTTTTTTTAACCACTCATGATGCTACCAGATAATTATACAGTAATCACTTTATGAAAGGCTTTCCAAATTGGAGGGGTTATATATATTGAAGGGGCTCACTTAAGATGTATAAAGTCATCTGGAGGTGGCAAGAATAAACTATAAAGATATCATTGTTGTGAATGGGCTAATATTGTTTGTGCCTCTTATTTGCAGTCAAGTTAAAGTCTTCAAATAAGTGTGTACCGAAGAGTGAGACCAGGAAGATTGAATGCACTGAGTATAAGCCACGCTGCTTCACCCTTGCCATCACCCAACAGCCGGAGGTCCTCGTAAACTCTACAAATTTGGGTTCCACTACAGATGTCACCACCAGGACACCTGGGCAAGAACATGGTGATAATGTTATCACCAAGACACCCAGGCCAGAACGTGGTGTCAGTGTTATGATGATTTTTGCCCAGGATGCCAATGAAGATGCCCGCTTTGTAAGAGAACATTATTTTTATATCTTTCAAGTAGTTGCAGAATAGTTATACAGTATTTGCAGAGAATCTGAAAGAATGGCAACCTCTGGGAGTTTGTGAATACTCCTATTGCTTTACAAAGAAGAATTTTGCAACTATCACGGACCAAAGTCCATGGGTTGATGAAGTTTTTGTCTAGTCCCTCTGGTTTGAAAAGTTAGTCTCTTCAGACTGAATACAAGAAACTCATCTGAAAGTAGCAAGAATAAAAAAGAAGAACATGTCATCAGAGTGATGGGGGAAAACAGGAAAAAACAAAAGAATACAAAAAAGGTGACATTCAATGAGGACTTGCCATACAGAGTTTAGGACTGTAATATAGTAATATCAGTTACCATATCTGTGCAGGCATAGGATGATATCTGGTATCTCCTCCTAGCTAAGTACTGTTGAGTGTTGTATTGTTGTGGGCATAAGCTTTCTGGCACTTCTCCCTGGTTAAGAAATATCAAGTGCTGTATTCTTTGTGCATAGGAAGCTTTCTGGCCTTTTTAAAGATATTTACTTTGCATATTATTCCTTAACCCTTTTAGTAGTTTTTTTTTTTTTTTTTTTTTTTTATACCAGTAGATGACACCAGTATGATGTGTGTTTTTGCACATAAAAGCATGTGAAAACTTTTTCATTATTGTAAATTGCACAGTGTTATGGTGCAATAATGATTTTGTGAATCATGAAGTACAAAATTGAATTGGTTAGCCAAGCATCTAGAGAAGGAAAATCAGTACTTTAGCTCTGATTAAAACTTTTTAGCCTTTGAAAAGCATGATGGTCGGGTCGAGCTGGGCGGACCACTCATTGTAATTTTCCACCCATGCACTGATGGTAAAGTTCACCTAAGGAAATCCCTCTGTTAGTCCTTCCCATGTCATGTACAATATTAAGGGTTAAGTTGATGATGATGTAATAAAGGAAATAGTGACTGCAACTGTGCCACATGTTTCCTGTATGTGTCGTGGCAGGTGGTTCGTACACTGGCGGGTCTGAGGGGAGCACAAGGACCAGTGCGAGTGCTGCAAGTGACTGGCGATGTTACAGACTATGTAGCACAGGCACTTCGGAGAGATCCATTCAACAGCATCTTAAAGTGGTTCCATAAGGTAAGTATTTTTGCTGTTGCACCTGGATACACAGTCAGTGACAAGAGTTAGCCTATGATTGCACCATTCATGCTTCAGTCTTCCCTTTCCTTTTCTGTTAGTATTTCTCATGATGAGGGAAGTTTGCTATGTTTCTTTGCCTATAGACCATGTTCTGTGATATGCATCAGGAAGGAAAGTGGTAGACATGCTGTAAGTGTGAAAAGAGCTCATTAGGATAGAAGGCAAACTTTTGTCCTTGGCTATACTATTAGCACCAGAAGTTCTGTTGCCTCACCTACTTCTTTGGCTGTACACTTTAAAAACCATTCAGGCGAATCCACAGCAGCCATCACCAAACACACTGATCTGTGGCCAGATAGTCACTACAATCTTTTTGTAACTTGGCCCAGATTTTCGTCCTCATGCAGCTTATTTCATGCAGGTCAGTGACAGAGAAATACAATACTGCAGATCTCTACATCCATCCCATAACACCTTCATGACTAGGATCAAATTCTAGTATTAATTTATTGTTACAACTCACCATTCATGATGGGCAGAAGGTAATTAGGACAAGTTAGAGTAAGAAGAGTACTGTATACAGCAAGCACTCGCATAATGTGCTATCACAGAATGCGATTCTTACATAACACTGGAGGTGCCATTGCGTGTCCCAAAAATGTCACAACACAAAAAAATAGATATAACGCGATCAGAGGAAGCCGCTCATTTTTTACAGCACCAGACTGCATGGTGAGAATAGGCATAACGCGGCGGGAGACCCCCTTTATGTTTCAGAGTCATGCTACGTGGCCAGTGATAGAACGTGGCGCGAGGCATGAAATTACAGATGGAATTCACACAATGCGGCAAGTGGTAGACAGAGTGCGGATTGCATCAGCCTACGATGTATTGCTATCACGTGTCTGTGAAGGGTGTTGTCACAGTCCACTGAGCGTTCCTGCCCCAGTTGAGGGAGGCGTTGGCTCAGTCAGTAGAGAGGTGGCCTGCTGTCCTACTGGACCCAGGTTCAAATCCCTGCTGGGGCAGGTAACAGTTTAAGGATTTGAATTTCATGTAAAGCAGACTTTACCGATCTACCAGAAGATCCGCCGACATGTCGTAAAAATACCCCCGCTAACACCAATACACCAGTCCTGCATGAGACAGCCATAGCATGTATTCAGTATGGATGGTGGGTGTTAGTGCTGAAGTAGTGACATGTAGAGGTGTATGATATGTAGGAGGACTACTGGGCCTTGGGTCCAGGCTATGAAGCCTATGCCCAGAGTTGAGCACAAAAAAAGAGAAAAAAAATAAATCTCCCCGTGCTTTGGCTGCACATGTGCTCTGCGCGATCTTTGCTCTTGTTTTTTGACGCCTGATCCTGTCAAACTTCGGAAGTCTCTGACTAAGGTGCAGAAGGTGGATGTCATCAAGGAGAGAGGATGGTGGAACTGTGACATTGCTGAATTTTGGAGTTAACAAGTCCACCATTCTTATGATTCTTGGCAAGAAGGGAGCCATTCTGAAGCCAGCTCAGGTACATGGAGGATCACCCTCAGACAAGAGGATACAAGTTCTGACCCTGCTGTCGTAATGATGGGGAGGTTTCTGCTGACGTACTGCAACTTTTTCAGTTTATATTTATTTATTTATTTTTTTTAATGCGAGGAAGAAGGAACCAAAGGCCACAAGCCCGCAATAACTGTTCCTTCCAAGGGAAAAACAAAATACAAGAGAGAGCCAAAATTCAAGATCAGCTGGAAGGAAAAGGAGGATTTGCCAGTCGACTCGTTAAATATTCAGAGGATGGCCAGCCACCCTGTCGCAAGCTGTCCAGACCCCAGCAAGCCCACAACCTCTTCCATTCAAGGTGAGGAATCCTCCAATGTTTGTATGTAATGAGGTCTTTTTAAAGGTAGGTAAATGTCTCAGAGTTTGAACTTTGGGGCTGGCTTAGGTGTTATGAAACCCCTTAACATGTAAACATATGACCCCATAATGCAGAATTCTAATAAAGCAGGAGCTTCAGGGTACAGTATTCCTGCGTTATGCAAGCACTCGCTGTTCTGTCGGTTCTTTGGATTCACCAGACAGAATTTCAAATTCCATGGAGAGCGAACCAGGAAAGATGGCTGGACTTTTGCTGCTATTGGTACAGACATTAAAAGTTGCCATGACCTGGTATATCACTGAAACTTATGACTGGAGCTGAGACCCATAGTAAACTGAAATTACAGTATATCAGGGACTTCCGGGGAAATGATGTGGATCAGACAGGCAGAGCAAGAGGCAGCAATAGTGACTCTGTCAGCCTGCCACCAACCGACGCATGAACTCAAATCACACAGACAATATGACTGCTCTGGACTAAGGTCAGGCAGTCCAGACTTCCTCTAGCTTTAACAGAGTTTTCTCGGTATATAAAAATTTAGTCTGGTTGGCTCCTCAACTCCAATAAAAATGAATTCCAGTCTGTTGAAGTCCATTGTAGTGAGGTTTTACTGTAATAATAATAATAATAATTAATAATAATAATAGCAGTAATGGTGATTATGATAATGTTGTGTGCAGGTGGATTTTGTGGTGCCGATACTGTCTCCCCAGTTTCTGCGTCAGACTCAAAACTTGGAACATGATGACAATGGCTTCAATGTTGACCAGCGCTACAACCGTCATGTGTTCCGCAACATGTATGACCAGTATGTGACCAGTGGCAGCATCAACACCAGGTGCCGACCTCTCTGTCCAGAACGCTTCTCCGGAAAGGTAGGGTGTACAAAATTAATGTTTACCATCTTTTTTGTGGTGACATCTTTTTATATATGCAGTAGCATTTCCAGGATTGAGCTTGTCTACTGGTCACTTGTGAAGAATTTTTGGGTTCAAGGTGCATCATTCATGTAGACTTTAACACAGCCCCATATCAGGGCCCTGTGGCTTCTGCATATGTCTAGTAAGTTTGAACTTGCATAATTTCATCATGCTACTACCAGAAAGTTGTGTACAAGTTTGGAAAGATTTCTGATAGTGAAGGAATTGCTTCAGCCTGTATTGTATTTAACCCATCCAGTTTGAAAAGTCTCACCTCAGCTAGATAAAATAATTTGAATTTCACTGAATTACGGGGGTTAATCTGTTTACTACGATGATTGGGTGATGTGGAGGTGATTTGTTTGTGGTCACTTCCTTTAGGATTAAGGTGTCTGTCTGTAGGTAGACTGCGATGATATTTTTATTTTATTTTTTGCTACCTCCTGATGATTGTATTTAACTTTTGGGGGTTCCAGTCACTGTGAAAGGGTCAGAAAAGTTAAATTGTATTCTCAGGCAGCAGTAAGAGTAACACAGAAGTGTTGTACTCGAGCTGAAGAGTTAGCACGATGATCTGCTGGTCAGAGGATGATGGTTGTGTGCCAGGAATAGACTTGAACCCCTAAAAGGAGGCTGGATTATTTATTTATTTATTTATTTATTTATGTACACCCACCACAGGTATAGGCTCTTCTACTGCAACTGTACTCTGTCAATCCTGTCGAGATCCACTGCAGGAATGGGCATTGTGTTTGGAGAACATAAGAAGATAAGAAGATTGGGTAATTGCATTAGGTCAGTTTGCCCGTGCTAGGCAGGTGCTATAAGTTTGTGATCAAACTACTAAAATAAGACAAGGATAGGAAATAGGAAGGCTTTCCCTTGCCCACCAAGCCCTAAAGAGAGAGAGGTACCTGAATTCTGCAAAGTACAGTACCGGTACTGTACAGTTGGAGCAGGGATGTCTGCAGTACGAGTTATACATGTGAAAGTTGAAGGGTTTTAATGTCCATTCATGTTTGTATGTGTCAGATTCTGTACACCAAGTCCTTATTATAATATTATGTCATTTTTTTTTTATACTCTTGTTTGCTGCTAATTCCTCAGTAAGTGACAAAAATATTGGATCAGCACACAAAATTTTTAGGGATGATTTGGGCATGGAAAGACTTGTCGTCAAGTTCTTCCACAGCTCCTTTCAGGTGAACAACAAGCTCTACAAGTGAACGTTACTCATGACTTTTTGGAGTGTGCAAATCACGATCCAGACTTTCTGAAGACTTCTGTCACTGGAGATGAAACTTGGGTGTATGGGTATAACCCAGAAACCAAAATACAGTTGTCCCAGTGGAAGCATGCCAGGTCGCCTCTGCCAAAAAAAGCACAACAAGTTTACAGCAAGGTGAAATGCATGTTGACGTTTTTTTTCAACGACCTTGGTATTATGCATCACGAACATGTAATAGTAGGTCAGACTACCAACGGACATTACTACCTAGATGTTATCCTTCATCTTTGTGATGCAGTTCAGTGGAAGAGACTAAACCTTTGGAAAGTGGCAAGTTGGAAGCCGCACCATGACAATGCCTCTGCCCATTCTTCTCAGGTGATTCAGGAATTATTGCCAAGCACAACATCCCACAGGTCCAGCAGGCTCCCTGCTCACTGGACATGGCTCCGTGCAATTTTTGGTTATTCCCCAGGCACAAAACTCTGCTGAAGGGTTCCCGTTTTGAGACGAGAGAAGAGATCATGACGAATGCTACGAAGCATGTGCAGATATCGAAAACCGACCCTGAAAAATGTTTTAGGCAGTGAAGAGATTGCTGGGCTACATGTGTCAAGTCAGAAGAGGCCTACTTTGATGGGGATTAGTGTCCTAACTCAACACGTTAGCTATTTATTTTTTTAAGGCCTAAGGTCGGATGCTTTCAGAACAGACCTCATACAACAATAACAATGTGAGATCTTCCATAAGATGAATAAAATCATCAGATGGCAGCAGTGATTCAGCCATGAGGGGGTGCATAGGTGGCACGTATGCCCCCCGTACGACCACGTAAATATTGTCAGTTTCGTTTCATCACATTTATAAAGGCTCCAGTATGCTTGCATGCGTCAGCCTTGGTCGCCTAATGGTGGCACTTTATGCTGCTTGAACTCTGGCAATGTCCCTATTCAGTCACTTATTCCTGAGTTCACACTCTGTGACCCTGTCCCAAGTGTTTTTTGGTCTTCCTCTCACGACCCAACCCCCAGTGTTCACACTTCTTACTTTCTGTACCCAATTGTAGAACGACACTCCTTCCCAACCACTTCCCCTCTCAACTGTGAAATTGTGTGTACATCTCCCTCCTCCCCTCCTGTCTCCTGACTGGAAATTGAAAACTTTCTCTTGGAAACATAATGTATTATTTTTATGTGCCAGTGAAAGTAAACAGCTTTCCTTTTCTCCTGATGTTGGCATTTTAAAGTTTGAATAAGTTTGAACCTGGGAAGTAGCAAGTATGTCCTAAAATGAAATTTGTATTGGTGAATATTGTTTCTTCCAAAAGAATAATCCTAAGTAATACAGTTGCTGGTAGTGAAATGTGTCTCCCTACCGCATTACTGAGATCCTGGATATAATCCTGGGTGGTAGCTAGATTAAAAGGGCATCTTGATACAGTAGGGGTTTTTACTATGTTATTAATTGAGGCCACATGAAGCTGATGCACGTGTGAACTGGAGATAAGGTTTTTGAAGGTGAATAATAGTAAATGGATGCGTGGTCTGTTAAAATAAAAATTTATATCCCCAAGTTCCATGGACAAGAAAAATGTAGTTTGAGATAGTGTTAGTATTGCTTTCATATCAATGTTTCAGGCAGTTGAATATCTGTCAGGTTGTGTTTCTACCTACACCTTGTAATGGGTAATACAAGACTGGAAGTCACTGTTACCATTTCTGTTTTTACTGTAGATGTGGCGGAACAAACTGGTGAAAAGCAATGGACTGCTACAGTTGTACTGGAAATGTTCAACTGCAGAGGAAGTGGAGAAGTTTGCCATGCTCCTGGTGAAGGAGCATCAGGCCCGGCAAAGATGCTGATAATGACCATGGTGCAGCTTCCCTGATGCTGATAAACTGTAGGCATAACACAAACTTACATGCGAAGGAGTGGTCAAGGCAGTACTGAGGGAGTGTTTTAATATGCACTACCCTTTCCAGCTAAGGTAATGGTAATTGATGTTATTATCTAAAAATAACTTTATGCAAATGTCTTCATATTGTGGTTATCAGATATGTTCATTTTTTTCTGGGAATCCGTTTAAGGGTGACTCTACACTGATTGACAAACCAAATGGTTTGCTGTACACCAGGAAACCATTACATTGCTGGGTGGAAACCATATAACCAAATTATGGCACCTGGTGATGTTGTGGGTAATCAAGGTGTTCATCAGGATTGAGCCTGTGTAGGTTTATATCCAAGAGGTGGTTGGGGTTTATTGCTCACATAATGCCACTCAGGGATGAGTGAGGCTGGTCACTCTCATCCTCAATGGCAGAACCAACTTACCTAGTCCTGGGCTCATGGGCTTCTCATGAGGCAACACAGGATTAGATGATGATGATGATATATTTATGAAATGCCTTACTTTTCCAGTGTTTATATATTTTTCTTAATTTTAATATGCAAAGCTAGAGTTTTGTACATTCCTGTAAGTAAGTTGTAAACAAAATTGTTGCTATGTAATGTTTGGTAAGGCTGAATGTGATCCGGAATATTGTACTTTTATTGCTGTTGTGGAGGGAAATGTGGCCTGTTTGGGATGTGTTGATAATTATTATGTATCAGATGTTTGAAACAGAAAATTGTGTTCTTAGATGGAGATATGATGTACTGTACAATATTATGTATACAGGATATATATATATTTTTTGAAACTATATTGTTTTCCATTTTGGTATACTGGTGCAGTGATTGCTGTAATGTCTGATACAGTTTTGTAAAGTATAAGTTAATTCAGCACAGCCCTTTACAGCACCACACTTTCAAACAGTAGAACATGTCAGTATCTTGTGGAGCTAATGTAGTCAGTTACTAACAGCCTTGGATCACCCTTTCATAGATGGTGGTATCATTACAACAGTCCAGAAAGAGATATCAATAATATATTACATAATAAATTGTGTTACCTGTATACAGAGGTATCTTGAGGGACCAAAGGGCTGTGAGAAAGTTTATTAAAACAATGTGCATTGTATGTTAATATGTTGGTGAGGTCGAAATTTTCCATTATAATGAACTGGCATATTTTTGCCACAATAATGCACAATATAGTTTTAAAATATCCTTTCAGAATTGCATATTCTTATGTAGAGGAATTGCATAGAAAGAAAATTGTGCTTCTTTCCTATTTTGGGACCAGAAAACTGAATTTGAGTTAAGAAAATTGTGCATGTTTTTATGTTTTGGTACCAGATAACTGTGAGTTATAGCAACAAGAGACCTTTTCATTTACTTGTATATGACATGTCTTTGTGTGTGTGTGTGTGTGTGTGTGTGTGTGTGTGTGTGTGTGTGTGTGTGTACATTTTTTTTTATTTTCACAAAACCATTTTTGAAATGAGTTAGCATTTAAGCTCGTGGCTGAGGTAACTTATACTGATCTTATTATCATTTTCCTGTTGCATGATTATTACAGTACATAGTTTTAAAATTTGAATTAGTTGTTTGATAAGGTGCAGTACATGAAGTGACAGTGGCAGTGTGTGTGTGTGTGTGTGTGTGTGTGTGTGTGTGCATGAGCTTGTGAGCATGCATGTGTTACTTGTTTCAGTTTTGATTGTGGTGGTTGCAGTAATAAATTTATTGGGGCTAACTTTTTTTTTTTTTTTTTTTTTTTTTTAGGTAACCATATAACCAAGCCATGGTGCCTGATGGTTTAGTGGGTAATTAAGGTGCTCCAACTGGATTAAGCCTGTGTCAGTTCATATCCAAAGGGTGGTTGAGGTTTATTGCTCACGTAATGGCACTCAGGGATGAGTGAGGCTGGTCACTCGCATCTGAAATGTCAGGACCAACTTGCCCAGCTGTGGGCTCCTACGCTCTTCGTGGAGCAACACAGGATTAGATGATGTATGTACATAAAATCCATACAGCTGTAGGAATGCATGATATTGCATTGGGGTGGAAATTAGTCTGTGATGGCTTGTTGCAATGAATAGAAAGTTGGCCTGGTATTCCATTGCATTTGGTGCACAGTTATGACATCTCTGTCACACAACTCCTTGATGCCTATCAGAGAGCATAGTCTTTGTGCAGAGAAACATACCATGTCTCTCTCACATAAGGAATATAAAGCAACAGAGGAAAATCAGAAGTAGAAGAGATTATATGCTGTAGTAGGCAAACTTCCAATCATGTCTGTACAACTCATATAATTTGGCACTCTCTTGATATCTTCTACTTCTGTTTTCTTCTTAATTTTGAATCATACTCATTTCTCAAGAGTGGAAATTTTTTAAGACTGATGATGATATGCAAGATTTTCTCAACCCATTGAGTAAAATGATATCTTTTCATTTTGTTCTTGCTGTCTCCAGATTGTATTTATTTAGCTCAAGAGATTCTGAATTTGAGTGGTGGTTTGATACAGTCTCCATTAACATCCATGCCACAAAATGTCTCCCCTAAGTTGAATAAAATTGTTTGGTAGTAGCAAGATTAAAGTTAAAAGTACTGTACCTCATGGTATTGAAGAGGTATGGCTACTCTTTTAAAATTTGTAATAAACTTTTACTCAGTAGTTTTCTTAGCTTAATAATTACTTTTTTATTACCTTATTTATATTTTGCCAGTGAAGTAGCTAGTTATGTTACACAGTGATACCCATTGTCCCAGCTTTTACTTAACATAAAGGATTTTGAATACATATAGAACTGGCAGAATATTGGAACCCCTTTTTCATCGTAAATCTCTTTTGAAGGAGTTAAATAGATGTTCTAAGTCCTTTGTGTACACAACTAGTCAATTCTGGAGCAGTCTTCCACAGGTGTCTTTCTCTGCCTATGAAATCCAGTTTTTTAAAAGTCAAAGTGTATAGTTGTTTAAAAAAGAAGGTACTGTACTGGGTTACTTTTTCTTTCTGAAAGGGACTTTTTTTTTTTTTTCTTTTTTTTTTTAAGAAAAAATCATTGTAAGAGATAGAATTCAGCAGAAAACTGACAACCAGCAGGATCTTTTCCAGTTAACCCCTTCATTTTTCTTCTGTCAGACAGTGTTATACTTCACATGGGGGAGTGTAGGGGAAATTGGAAGTTGTCCATAACTCCTTCATTATATCTGTCTATAGCCAGATGCCATAATCCTGATAGGGTTGGCTATGAATAAACTTCATTACAGTGACGTATTCTTGCTCTCTCTAGGTGATGTTATTCAGTTTTGGAGAGATGTTTGGAACTGGAGGAGTTAGATAGAGAGGAGGGCAGACACAGAAAAAGAATGAGAAAGTGAAGGAAGAAGTAGGCAGCACTTCATTAGGTGAGTGGATGGTTGCCAAAAATAATTTTTTAGTAGCTGTAGTAATAGTTGTAGCTGTAACTCCAGGTTCATGTGAATATGAATGCAGTAGACTGCAGGCAGAAGTTACTTCCCACCTGTAGTCCATCATCCCCTTTTAAGGGGATAGGGAGGAAGTTCAAGGATGTTTGTATAACCTGGCATGGTAGCTGCCTGGTTATATCATTGCCACCATGAGCAGGTGTTCTTTCCCATCACCTCAGCTGGGTAAATACTGGTATACAAGTGCATCACTAGCAGTAAATTTCCATTAGTGATTGGTCAGTTACCTGACTAAAAAAATTCAGGACTGTGGTAGCCACAGACTGCACAGCAGGCAAAAGGTAATATGGGACTGACTGTTACCAAATCTCTGTGTTGTGTTTGCAACTTTGGTCAGTTGCCTGTTCTTAGTTCTTTGAGTACTGTGAAGTCTTAATTTTATTTTTGCTACTGTTCAGCCTGCTATGTGCCAGCCAACTTGGGACTTTCATGGAGCCGTGGTGCCTGCGAATATTTGTATTTTTTTTTTTTTTTTTTTTTTTTTTTTTTTTTTTTTTTAATGCTAGATAGGTTAGGAATGATGAGAAAGCATAGAAAACAACCATAAAAGTACTCACAGAAGCATAAAAATTTGATTCTGAGGTCAGTTCATACTCAGCTCTTGGCTGAAATGTTCGGCCTGCCCGTGACACCCATTGAGTTGAGGTAGGAGATTGGCGTTTTCTTCTTGTGTAACTATCCCAAATGACCCAGGGACACTCTCGGAAGGTACATATATAATGTGGAAACTGTCCCTAAGCATAATGATGTGCTGGGGCACTTTATGACATTTAAGCGAGTGGCATTTATCAGGTATATGTTTGTAATTTTGGAGTTAGTATTTTACACATGTATAAAAGTGTTTACATAGTCTTTCTCAGCATCATCATCAACTGGTGAATTGCTTCCACCATCAATGGGGACCATCGGGAAATTGTCAGTCCCACGTTGGGAAAGACCTCGGTGCGTCATGATGCTCACTCTCTCACAGTCAAAGTAAGGCTGAGGAAACAGCTACCCACGTGGCTTGAGGGAGGTGTAGGTGAGACCTAGCGTCGGTACCAGCCCTACAGAGCTGCGGGACTGCACCTCCCAAAAATCTCCCGCCAGGTTTTAATTTTCAATTTTTGGCAAATTTTTCAATTGGAGACCGTATATTTACGGCCGTGGCAGTTTGTGCATACACACGTCAGACCGTATATTTACGGCTGTGGCACACAGTGTGCTACGTAAATTAGCTATGTGATGGCCATTCATGGTGGAGAAGTTTAATAATTATTGTTTCTACCCCTTCACTGTGAGACTGTGAGAGGTTTCCAAGAGTTAAGTCACTTAGAGATAGAAAAGATAAAATAAAAAATGCATCCTTGGGGTGAAGAGGTTAAATGAAGTACAGTAATGGAATCTTCTTTTATGTGTTTGTTTCATAAACAAACATATGGCGTGTTCAGTCATACCAAAGGTGTGTTCCTGCAGAAAGGGCAAGTTAGCTGGAATGTTGATATTTGTATGGAAATCGACAAGGCATGAATTCAGTTGGATGAAGTATTTATGGAGGTACACATAATAAGGATTTGTTTCCCTGTTTTTTATTTTGTTTATGGAATGACTTGACTGGTACATGTGTATGAAGTACTTATAAAAAAAAAAAGTAAATGGTTAGACCTGTGAGCTGTAGCCAGAATTCAGGGAGTTTGAATAATGTGTGAATGATTGACACATTTCACTGAGTATGATGTCAGTAGTTCTCTTACCTATGTACTTGCTCTTTCCCTTTATCAGGATCCTTGTCTCACTCTGTTTGTAGGTCGAAATAAAGGTGATGACGATGATGATGATAATGATGGTCATGTTTGCAAAAACATTGGTGAAAAGTTTGTAAATCAGCATCCTGGACTCTGTATTCTCTGATAATACTTTTTGGATTTATGATGTTTAAGTGCATTTGTATTACTGTCTGAATCTCTCTCTCTCTCTCTCTCTCTCTCTCTATAATATATATGTATATATATTTCACATATGTTCCATATTCTCTTGTGTGATATTGTGTAACCTTTTCAGTACATGATAGATCCTAAATGTGTAATTCTTGCCACCACCTGAAGTTTATTCCACTTAGGAGTGGCTTTTCATCCTGAATAACCTCAAGGATATGAAGGGCACACGGGGATGCACATATGGTATGCGGAGTGCAGAACGGGAAAGGATACCTGAGTTTGGGGAGGCAGTGAACATGATTGTGTGTAACACACATAATTGGAAAAGAGAAAGTAGTTTGATTTCATATAAGTTTGGGAGTAATTATGGTCAGATTGACTATTTCCTGGTCAGGAGGGCTGATAGGAGGTTGGTGAAGGATGTTAAAATTATAAGGAGTGAAGAGTGTGTGCAGCAAACAGATTACTGATATGTGACATTGTGCTGAAGGTGTAGATCATGAAGAAGAGGACCTTTGCACCCAGGAGGAGAGTCCTGCAAGGTATGATAGGGGAAAGCTTGAATAATTGATGAGATTCAGTTTGGGTTATGCTGGGCAAAGGGACTACTTATGCCATATTCATTGTCCAGCGGCTTCAGGAAAAACATGTAGGAAAGAACAGGGAGCTGTTCTTTGTTTTTGTTGATTTGGTGAAGGCCTTTGACAGTCCCATAGGATGTGATGAAGTGGGTAATGAGAAAGCTTAGGATCAAGGAGTGGCTGGTTAGTGTAGTGATGGCAGTGTATGTGGGTGCTCATACCCTGGTGAGAGCAAATGGAGATTTTTTTTTTTTTTTTTTTTTTTTTTTTTTTTTTTTTTTTTTAATATGCATGCATGCATGCATTAGGGGTCAGTTTTGAGCCCCAAATTGTTTGTCATGGTGCTTGAAGCTCAGTCATGTGATTTCAGAAATGGACTCCCATGGGAGATGTATGCTGATGTCTTGGTGTTGATTGCAGAAAATGAAAAGAGGCAGAGGATAGATAGAAGTGGAGGGATGGAATGAGGTACAAGGGGTTGAGAGTAAATATAAATAAAACAAAAGTGATGATATCCAGGGCAGGTGGTGGTACTGTCAAAGCTTAGGGAGCGAAGCCATATGCAATTTACCACAAGGGTGTGGGAAGTAACTCCATCTTGTGCAGTGTCTGTGATAAGTGGATGCATAAGAGATGTAGTGGTGTTAGAGGTAGGCTGTGAAATAATGCTGATTTTGTGCGTGCGGTGTGTTGGAGAGACCATGCGGATATCGACAGGTGTGAAAAGACTGATCATGCTGTAGAGTCTCTTGAGTGAGTGGAGGAATTTTTTTATTTGGGGGACATGTTAGGTGCTGGAGGCAGGGATGGAATTAGCTCTGTGACTAGGATAGTGAGTGGTTGGAGGAATTTCAGGGTACTGTTGCCTCTTCCAACACTGAGAGGGTTCTCCCTCCATGCTAAGGGATCCTTGTATGTAGCATGCGTTAGGAGTGAAATGCTGTGTGGTAGTGAGACCTGGGCAGTAAAGCAAGAGGATATTTGTAGGCTTAAATATACAGAAATGCCAATGATTAGAACAGTGTGTAGTGTGTTCTTGAATGCAAGGCCTGGGAAGGGGGGCTAGGATTTCAGTTGAAGAGTTCAGAGGAAGGATAGGATTTTAACATACCATAATGGTGTTGTGATGTGAAAGGGTAGATTGAGATGGTTTGGGCTTGTTGAGTGGATAGAGGATGACATTTGTGTGCAGGTGGTCGATGGTGTGAATGTCAAGGATAGGGATGTGATGGGAAAAAAAAAAAGTGAGGTCATAGAGTATGACCTCACAGATAAGAGAATGAACAGGGAGGCTGCTAGTGATTGAGCAGCATGGAAAGCTGCCATTAGGTGACAAAGGCTGATGCATGCATGCATGCATGTTGGAGCCTTCATAAATGGTAATATACATTACGACGAATCCCTTCACTGTGATGGTTTTTTTTTTTTTTTCAGTCTTGCTACCTCCAGACCAGTTTATTTACTTTTGGACAGGGTTTACCATCTGGAAAAGTTACATGTAGTCTTCAGTAATCCTTTCACTTCAAGACATTTCCCTTAACTTGAATGAAATATTCTAGAGATACCATGAATAATATGGAAAATATGTCATTGGACTGAAGGTTAAAAGAATAATAGCAGCCTCCAGTAACCTTTTTAAGATGTGCAAATCAAAGCAGCAGTACTGTATATTACTCTTCTGTCTATCTATCTATCTATCTATCTATTCCCAGATGCCTCAGTCCTGTAAGGAGTGGCCACAAACAAATCACCTCCATGTTGCTCGGTCCCCTGCCATTTCACTGCCTTGCTCCCAGCTCACACCCCCCTCTCTCATATACCTCTCCACTCCATCCCTCCATCTCATCTTTGGCCACTTCCTCCCTCTCCTCCCCTCCACCTCACACACATAACACTCTCCTCATTAGTCTCTCACTCTCCATCCTCTCCACGTGGCCAAACCACCTCAGTGTATTCTTCTGACGCTTTCTATCACATCCACACCACAACACTCCCTCACTTCCTAATTTGTCAGTGTGTCTCTCCATGTAACTCCACATGCACCTCACAAATAACTCAGTTCCACTGCTCTCACTCGACTTGTGTCCTTTCAACAAGGTCCACGCTTCACTTCCGTATGTTAGGGTTGGTATCACAATACTGTCATGCAGTGACTTTTGTACTTCCCTGCTCACTTCCCTATTGCTTATCACTGCACTCAAAGAACCAGCAGCATTTCTTCCCTGTTGTTCCCTTTCAAGCACTTCACCCCCTAAACTTCCAACCTTACTCATCATGCTGCCCAAGTGCGTAAATGCACTCACATTTTTCATTTCCATCGCATCCAGCCACACTGTACATTCAGTGGCTTCATTTCTTTTGAAGACTATAACTTTACTCTTCCCTACATTCACCGTTAGATTCCATTTTTTACGCACTCGCCCAAACATATTCACCAAGCCTTGCAGTTTCCCTTCGACTTCACTTAACAATACGGTATCATCTGCAGACAACAGTACAGGGAGCTTCCAAACACTGCCCTCTTCCATTAGGGCCATTTCAATATCCACTGCCCTACCTTGTACCTCTTTTATAACCCCATCCATATACAGATTGAACATCAGTGGGGACATGACACATCCCTTTTTGAATCCGACATTCAGATACAAAAATTCACTCAGTTCACTATCCACACTCATAGCAGTCTTAGCCCCCTTTGACATACTCATCACGGCTTTCAACAACTTCCCAGTTACTCCATATATTCTTAATACTTTCCTTATTCCTTGTCTATCCACCTTGTCATATGCTTTCTCCAAATCCATGAAGGCTGCATACAACTTCTTTCTCTTCTTTGGAAACTTTTCCACTAAAGATCTAAGAATGAACAACTGTTCTGCACAACCTCTTCCCTTCCTAAAAACATCCCTGTTCTTCTCCAGCTAATTCCTCTGTTATTTCCCTAACTCAGTCAATAAGTATCCTACCGTATACTTTTCTTATTACACTAAGAAGATAAATGCCCATATGATTACCACACACTTCTTTTTCCCCTATTCCCTTGTACAGGGGTATAATTGTACCTGACTTTCAATCTTCTGGGACTTTACCTTCCTGCCAGGCCAATCTGCACATCTTCCATACCCATTCTACTACAATCTCTCCCCTATTCTTCAGTATTTCACCAGTAATCTGGAGTATGGATTTTTTTTTTTTTTATTCATTTGTTTTTCCTTCCTCTGTTCTGCTATTAAAAGAAAAAAAAATACCCCATCAATATCTGGGGCTTTCCCCATTTTAACTTTTCATTGTTTCCACTGCTTCCATCCTACTGATTTCTTCCTCACTTCTCACCTCCCTCCTTCTCCCAGCCATTCCCCAGCCACTTATAATTTCATTACTTTCATTCTTTATGTCCAGCAATTCCTTAAAGAGTTCTCTCCATCTGCACACTTTTTCTCCCTTCTCCACTAGGAATCTACCATTTTTATCTTTCACTCGCTGACTTACTTTTTATCACCTTATCTAACTCTCTTTACCTCTTGCCAGAACATTTTCTTACATTCCCTCCACTTTACACTCAGATTCCTTCCAAATTCCTCATCCACTCTCTTCTTTCTCTTGCTAATCTTTTCACCTCTCTCTTCCTCTCTACATATAACTCTCTTCCATCTCTGAACTTCCTCCACACCCATGTTTCTCATCCACTCACTATATGCTTTTTTTTTTTTTTTTTTTTTTTGCCACAGCCAGTCTCACCTTTTCATTCCACCATGCTGTTCCTTGCACCCCCTTTCATCTTCTCTTTGCCCCACACACCCACTTCATATGTTGCACAGATTTCTTCTGTGAATATCTTGCACACACCCTCCATGTCCCCCATCTGCTCCAAATCATGTTTACTCAGTTGCTCCTCCACTTCTCTCATATACTGTATTCTGCTACCATCCTATGATTTAATGCATCATAGGGATACAGCCTGAAAAGCACTTACAGTACTTCAAAGCAACTGTACAGTGAATTGAGAGCAGTTTCAAATGAAAACAGTTGTTAACTCCTTGAATCATTTCTACATGTAGTTTTTTTCCCTCAACATCACTACAAGGGAGACATCCTGTCTTGAAGAGGTCAATGGTGATTATATCTAACCTCTCCAGTTTAAGAAGTTTCTTTTAAAGCTGTATAAAATCATGTGAAAGTAGCAAAAACAAATTACAAAATACAGTATTTCCTGTGATTGGATGTGTTAATACAGGAGCAGATTAGTAATGAAACAACATTCTGTAAAGCAGTTTTTTACAAAATACAGTATTTCCTGTGATTGAAGATGTTAATACAAGAGCAGATAAGTAATGAAACAACATTCTGTAAAGCAGTTTTTATTGAAGAGATAACTATAACAGTGGTGGTAACAGTCAGTTCTATATTACCTCTTTCAAGGTGAAGGAGAGCCAGTGCTATGCTAATGTACTTCAGTACAGTAAGGCACTAGGTTTCACGGCATCCAGATTGGCAAAATCGCACACTGACGGCAGCCATCGAGTATTCCCGTGATTGCACATTTGCAACTAAAAAATGCTCTTTCATGCCCTCCGGCAGCACAAGTTTTGGATTCTCACCATGGCAATGCCAGAGTCAACACTCAGTTTCAGCCTGTTTCCTGCACATGTTCAGTGTGTTCACAAGTTGAGTGCTAGACTCTTGCATCTTTGATTAGTAATTGACGGAAGTATGTCATTTTGTGCATCAGTGGAGCCGGAGGTGGACTGGGTGATAGTGGAAATGGTGTAAGAAGGCGTGAGCCTGGAACAGCAGGTGCTAAAGGGAAGGCCAAGCCTGACTACCGCAAGGGAGTCAGTAAACGCAAGTATGAGAGGCATAACAGAATGAATGTTCTGCGTCAAAGGGCGCAACAAGAAAGGAGTGGTTGTGATGGAGACGGTGTTGGAGGCATTGGTGGGACCCACTGACCCAGTAGTCCTACCCAAAGCCTCGGATACCCCCTAGCATCAAGTCCATTAAGCCCCTCATCCAGGTCTTTCTGGTGAGTGTTATGTTTGAATGGAGGGAGTGTGAGTGTTACATGTGTATGTAATGTTGTTGCAAATGTATACTTTATTTAAGTGTGTTTTGTGGTGTTTTTATGTTTTGTTGTTAATGTAATGTTACTTTATGATTTAATATGTTAATAGAAACATTTCGGGTAACTTTAGGATGTATTTTAAGTAGGAAATACACATGAGGGACAATTTTCTTGTAGGCCTGGTCCCTATTAGCATATTTCCCTTAAGATCAATGCCCCAACTTTGGTGGTACTTTTCACAGTCCCTATTAGATGCGAAACCTGGTGCCTTACAGTACAGTTATTCCCTTCAGTATGTTACAGTAATATATTTTTATAGTTTAATGTTGATACTACCATATGGTTTCATCAAATATAAAAGAGCCTCTTAGTAAAAAAGTTAATGAAAACAGTCTAGCAACTCGAGTTTTTAAAATATCTTCCATACAAAATAAAGCAATTTGGAGATAGCAAGAATACTTGTGAGAGATATAGTGAAGGGATTGAGGGCAGACAACTAGTCAGTTCCCCTTGGTGGCTTTTTGTGATCAAAATTCCTCCTAGTTTCTATTTTGTAATCAAACATGCTCTTTGCCAGACTGCCTCCAACTGAAGCTCTCTAACCACTAGCCGGCCAGTTGGATCTGCTGTTAATTCTTTCAGTAAGGTAATGTCTTTAATTTTATTCTCACCATCCCCAGGTGGTTTTAGTCAGCTCAGGAGAGATTTTTGGAGCAGGAGGGGTTGCATACAGTCTACATTGACCTCTTCACTACCAGGTGCCTCTCCTCAGCTTGGTTATATGTGGAGTTTGGGGTTTTGAAAGATTTTATGTTTTGGAACACATCCCTGACTCAGCCTTTTTAGTCTGGTGACATACTGTATTTTGTTGGTTGTTTTTCTCTACCTTCAAATGACTGTTTGCTATTCTGGAGAGACTTCTAATAGTGAAGGGTTTAATGACGGTTGTATGAAACTCCTCCATTTCAAAAAGTCACCCCCAAAGCTAAATAGAGTCATATAGCAGTAGTCAGAAAGTTTTATTAAATGTCACTTAATTGCAGTGATTATTGCTTGGTGGTCTGGTGGTTAGAATGCCTGAATAGGAATGATGGTCTTGCATAGGTTTGATTCCCAAGAGTGACAGAAGGTTTTTCAGTCATGCATTACTGCCAGGGGAAGTAAGCTGATCTACCTTTTTTATGTGGATTATGGTAGCTTAGCCCTAGGCTTTTGAAAGGTGTAGTATGAGATTGGCTGCAACTGCTACCGATTTCCTAAATGAAGACACTGTGCATGAGGTTTGGTGATGGGGATGATATGGGTGGCCATCACTTAAATATGTTGTGCTCTGGGCCAAAGGGAAAGCCAGTGATGTCATCAACGGAGCCATCCTCATTGATGACAAGGACATCATGCTCTCGGTATCCCCCAGCCCCAGGCAGACCCTCAGGGATGGTCACCATGGGCTCCATTGAAACCACCATACCTGGCTCTAGCACTGTCTCAATATCCTCACGCAGCTCCAGTCCTGTGTGACCAAAAACCATTCATAAATTTTAGAAATCATCATTGGTGGTAACCATCATTCAGTAACATGATGTAGTGCTGCTTACTTCTTCCTTCAACTTTATCATTTTTTTCTGTGTCTGCTCTCCTCACTTCCTATTTCTCCAATCTTTCTTGTCACATTTTATTACTCTTCTTTCCTTCTCAGGTGGCTTTACATTGAATGAGAAGCCTCATGGCTTCCTGTAAGCCAGGAAACCATTTACAATGCATGCACACATTATGAGCATCTCGTACACTTACTCTGCATTTAACAGAGAGTGCATTTACTCTAATATCTGTATTTACACATTCCTAACATTTTCACATCATTCATATCAGAGACTTTCACATACACATTCCCCCCCTTGCATTTACACAGATGCCTACAAAGGACATGCGATTCATTGTCATTATCTATGACAATTTGCTCTCTCCTTGAAACTCAGCATAGCATGACCATAACAATCACTTCCTAATTGCTTTGTCCATACATGCTTCTTTCAATATCAGGCTTGCCCCATCCTCATTTTATTTCTCAGCAATCTACTGTTCCATTGACTTTATTTATTTACTTATTCATTTTCAACATGGTTTCCCTCTTCCAACAGTATGATCAGTACTTTTTTCCAGGATCCTCTTTGGCATCTTGTTTGCAATATCTAAATATATCCATACCATGCTAAACACTTAAGATTGAACACTGTTCAGTACTGTACTATGGTGCATTTGGTCACAGTATAGCAAGACACTTGTTAATGGTCAATTTTTGATGGTAACTTAGTAAGTAAAGTAGTTATTATGATGAGAAGGAATTTTGTTTATTGGATGCATAATGCATTTAATGATGGAAGGTTGTAATCATATGATTTACAGTAAGGAGGTGATAGTTTAATGGTATGGAAGAACTGTTGTGAAAAACTAGACACATATTAATGTTAACACTAACCTGCCTCTCGGCCATAATAGTGTGAAAGAACTCCAAACGAGTGGCCATAGCCAAATGCCCGGTACTTTAGCAGACCAAACTGAGCAAACAGTTCGTTCAGCTCCCGAGCAATCTCTGAGCAGCGAACTCCTGGCTGGATGAGCTCCAGTCCTCGCTTGTGGACAGCAACATTGGCCTCCCACACTTTGAGATGGTCATCACTACAGTGGTCAAGGAACCATGTCCGCTCCAGTGCTGTGTAGTAGCTAAATGAACAATTAACACATCACAGATGCTGGTCCTTCAAAGTGTTATGTTAAAGTGTTATAATACCATGACACTGTTTATTAATTTTCTTGCCACAGTTGAACATATATATTCAAATTAAGTATTGATGGTTTATTTATGGAGTGCACCAGGTGATTCTGTCAAGTGAGTGATGTGTCTGAAGGGACTGATGAACAGTGAAGAGATTTGTGAAGAATGTGGTGTAGAGGCTGATGTAAAGGGGAAAAATGAGGAAACACTGATATGGTTTCACAATATGGAGTGATTGGAGACTGTATGAAAGTGAAGTGCAGTAACTTGAATAAGTTGGAGAGGTGCAATAGGCCAAGAAGGAGGAGCAAAGTAGAAGAGTATAAGGAGAGAATTTTGTTGTGGAAGGAGGACCCTTTTCTGAGCACGGACAGAAATGAGTCTAAGTTCTTGTACAAATGCCAGCTTAGAACAGTGGCATCGGGAGACAGTGATAGAAGAGACTGTTACTGTGCATGAGAGTGTAGTTGTTGAAAGAAAGGTAGAACATGGTAGAGGAGAGTATGAGAGAGGATGGCATGTTATGGGAGGGGTCAGTAAGGAGTAAAGATTGAAATGCCAGATCATTCTCTCGTAGCCATTGCTCATATGATGTTTGGAAAGAGAGAATGACTGAGCTTTGACTTACCCTTGTGGCATGGGGAAACAGTTGAGTGAGAGGATGTCCCCTGGTTGAACCTTGCGAGTGGTGACTGGATTGTGAGCCCCGTCTGTGTTCAACCCAGACTGGAACCACACCCATGCTGAGAAGAGGGAGGGTGAAAAAAAATAAAAATAAATAAGAATTAAATCAAAATCCGGTAATTTTGAGACACTCTGACTCCTTTGAATGGCTGGTAGTCATAGGCAGGGGGAAGACTGATGCAGGGGAACTGTTCGAGTTAACCAGTAATGCACACAAAGGACAGAGCATACTGCTCAACTCATGCACTAAAGAGATTACCCCTTCAGTCTGACTGTCTTTTTAAAAATTTTATTCTTGTGGTTACTAGACAATTTTGTTCAGTTTAGAAGAGATCTGTGGCTAGGGAAGAGGATAGAAACAACCTCCATTATCCCACTCACTATGAAAGATCTTTCCTAACTTGAATTGGACCAGCTGAACCAGAATTATCTGTCTGTTCATTCATCTGTTTGTTGGCATTCTACAGTCTCAATTGTGGACAGAGTTTGACAACTGAGATGTCAAACGAATCATCTCAATCTGATGGTGTGCCTTCTTTTTAGTGGTCAACACACTCAGGTTAAATTCAGGGTCACAGTGACCAACAAATATCAAGGCCATAGAGCAAACTACTTTATTTGCCCGAGTATAGCCATAATACTTGGAAAGGATATTCACAGTTTTGTAACCTAGGCCCTCATCACAATTTTTAAACAGCCCGCAGGAAATTGGTAAAAAAAATTAAAAATGTGCGCCTGTGTCGCTACTTCATTAAGTAGTGGAGGTAGACAAGGAGGTAGGTAAGGTTGGCAGGGGGGCAGGGATGCAGGTAGGCAGGAAGATAGGTAGGTTTATAAGTAGATAGGGAGGTAAACATGGAAGTGGGCAGGCAAGTAGGTTGGTATGTATATAAGTAGGTTTTCAAAAAGTGAATCCCTTCATTCTTTTCGTACCCTGAACCCTTCCACAAAGTTTGGTCTGCATCAGAAAAAAATTACTTCAGCCGACCATCCTGTGTGATCTTGGCTTTTGACCCATTGTTCTTAAATTAATAATAGGACATCCTCTTGTCTGACCCTCAGGCCTTCCACCAAGTTTGCTTCAAATAAAATCAAAATTTTGTCTCATATTTACCGGTATTTCACAAAGGGTCACACGGGCTGAACTTTGACCTTGTCCTGTGTCCTTGACCTTTTAATGATTTCAAAAGCAAATCTCGTTTTTCTCGCCATACCATCATCCTTTCAACCAAATTTGGTCTGAATCAGAGCAAAGATGTTTAAGCTGAATTTGCGATGTGACCTTGATCTTTGACTTATTCTAAAAAAAGTTGAACCCCATTATTAGACCTCAACTCTTTCATCAAAATTTGTTAAAAAAGATAAAGCAGTTTGATTTATACTGTTAACACACACACACACACAGACATAAACCCACGTAGTAAAACAATACTCCGCTCAGATTATGGTGTGCCCCTCTCCCCACACCTCTTTGTACTCTTGACATCTTTCCGGAAGTCTAGCGTAGCTCCTTCACTACGATGATACGTGGAGAGAGAGAGAGAGAGATTTCAGAGGTTATTTATAAAGC
Source organism: Coenobita brevimanus (assembly GCF_032717465.1). Classification (NCBI taxonomy): domain Eukaryota; kingdom Metazoa; phylum Arthropoda; class Malacostraca; order Decapoda; family Coenobitidae; genus Coenobita; species Coenobita brevimanus. The sequence goes on from NC_137028.1 coordinate 2,429,077, forward strand.
CTGTGATGAGAGTGAGTAGTGTTTGGCTTCTCTACCTCGCTGCTGTTTGTTCTCTGTAATGTGGGTTGCAGGCTGACCGTATCTAATGTTCGCAGCTTTTCCGTAAATGATGGTAAGAAATCGGATCCTTGCGTTCACCTTCACCCTATAAGCGTTAGGAATATGGAAGTCTTGGATGACGTGTGAATAATTTTGTGGCTCATTTCACTCAGCATGGTGTTTAATAGTTCTGCTTTGGTGCATTTTCTTTCATTCTGGATCCTACCCCACCCATTTCTGTAAATTTAGGTAGGCAGTAGGGGTCTGGATGGCTGTTCATGATGACGATGGTAGTTCTCTTACGTTTGGAATTTTATTTCCTGATCCAGCCTTACCCAATCTTTCAGGCACGAATTAGGAGTGAAATAATAACGATGATGATAATAATGATGAGTTCACTCGATTCAGAGGAGTAATTAAGCAGCCACACATGCATTCTGGTGCATTACATCCCCCGTTCCATCCTTCCTCTCCGCGACCATTGCATCTTGTTACCATTGCATTAACCACTCATCATCACTTAAAATTGCCATCGATGACCGCCACCCCAACACCTTCTACCACGCCCATTACGTTAACTGTCTGCGACCATTGTAATTACTATCGATGACTGCTGCATCTACACTTACTTTCGATGATCAGTGTATTAAAGCAATGGTACTTTTCGATGACAGCTGCAATTAAGCTGACTTCCCATATCTGTTGCACTTACATGCACGTCCACAGTTAAATATCAACCGCCAATTTTACTTACTCTCCACGACCACTTCACTTACTATCAGTAACTACTACTACGCTTATTATCCACGTCCATTTTATTTTCTGTTCATGACCATTGCACTTACCATCCATAACCGCTACACTTACTATCCACGACCACTGCGCTTATCATCATTCACAACTACCCTTACTAGCAGTAACCACTACACTAATTATCCATAACAACTCTTCCTCATAAACGTTGTACTTACTATCCATAAGGTCTGTGTCTGGGTATATTTTTGCGATGTGACGCACCATGGCCCTAGTGCCGGCCAGTGCCACCTCGTACTCTGGCACCCCCACCCCCAGAGCCTCTGCACACGCCCACCCGCCTATGTCCGCTGTGGCCGTGCTGTTCTGTCGGAAAGTACTTGATATTAGCCAAAGTTTCAGCGCCATTAAATATTCTTATTATTTGCCTGTTTATTCATTAACGTCCTTAATTGAGACTTGCCGCTAGCAGGCTAAACTGTTTGCACTAGATCGTTGGACAGGTATAGAAAGAGAGGAGCGTGTGGAGGTAGACAATCAAGTGAGGAAGTTCGGGAGTATTCAGAGGTTTATGTGAATATGCGGCAAAGTGCTGGGAGGATTATCATGAGATGGCTAGGCCATTAGAAGCGAATGAAGAGTGAGAGATTGATTAGGAGAATATGAGAGTGGAGTAGAAGAGGAGAGGGAGAGACCGAAACTTAAGTGGAGGAACGGGGTGTAGAGGTATACGAACGAGAGTAGTGTGAAATGGAGGAAGGGTTGGCGAAGGACAAGATATCATGGAAACGATTCGTTCTCAACCCCTTTCCGGGATAATGATGTCTGTCTGTAGACAGACAAATAGACAGGCAAAATCCCTGCATTTTGCAGAAGATGACTAAAAGGAGTGAGAATAGAGACTGAAATCTCTCTCCCACCCAACCCAGTGGTTTCGGCCTAGGGATCTGGAAGCCTTATCACTCTGCACTTGTGTTGCAAGCAGCCTCGTACCTCCCGTGGCATAGGAAGCAGAGATTATGTGGGACATTTTATATCCTCTGTTTTTGTTCCCAAAGTAAAATCAGTAAGCCGTGCTTTGATCTTATGCCATGCGAATGGTGAAAATGAAAATGAGGAACAGTGACTGGATGTTATATAAAAGAACGAATATAGCTGTAGTCATGACTTTTCAGTAAAAACTAGAGAACCTGCAGTGAATAGAGACGGGATAACATCCTCCATTACGGTGCGTCTGTCACGCGCTGTCCCAATGCGGTCATTAGTATTTCAGGATTTGTCCGGCCGACTGATCCCAGACATTAAAAGGATATCCACGTGCTTTAAAGCTGCCATACTAACCACAAGACTAAAATGTTTACAGTAGCTCGATGGATGAGAGCAAGTAAGGACGAATCAACCAACCCTGGCTTACTGCTGTCTTGTTGCAAGAGGTTAACCTGTATGTTGAATATTTTTGCTTATTAAATTTCGTACCATATATGTAGTAGGTAGGAACACACACCGCCTACTCACTCAGTTCAGTTCTGCCTTCAAGTGACTACACTAACTTACAAACCAAATTGTTTCTTGCTACCAAGGTAACCATTAACTACGCTAAGAGGCAAATATGTAACTAAATTACGCTTGAATATCTAGAGGGTTAAGGTGCACCAACCGGATGGGGCCCAAAAGGGTACATCCGAGGGTTGAGGTTTTCTGCAAACATCATGTCGTTAACTGGCGGGCGAGGATGGTCATCCTTGCCATAAATATAGAGAATTATTAACCTAGCCCCAGGCTCTTACACTTCTTGTGAATAATAAAGTAATGACAATTGTACATTAGATTTCTTTCGAGTCCAAATTTATCGTGAAATCGTATGAATGGTTACTGAGATACAGTACAGGGAAAACAAGGACCACAATCGGTCTCGGGTGAAACATTGGCCTTGCCTTATGACCTTGACTGTCGACCGATTGTTCTTAAACTCCAGTCACCTCATGCTTTCCGGACTTTTAGCTCTTCCTGCAGATTTGGCCTAAATTAGATTTTAAAAGTTAGTAAGATGTCCTTGCTCCGTGACCTTGAAAATTGACCTTTAGTTCTCCAAATAGAATCACTTCATCCTTGGCTGTCGTTAAACGCCTTAATCATATATGAACATCATAGAATCACGACTGTCTGACTTAAAAGGATCCCAGCAACACTGGCAACACTGACAGGATGAGGAGGATTAGGCTCGTGTTTGATCACCAGAGGACGCAGTTCTCTGCTTCTTTCCCTCTCTACAGAGACCTGGTCATAGACCAGAGTCTCTTGTTATGGAGGGGAAAAATCGCCTTCAGGCAGTATATCCCAGGCAAGAGACCACTTCGGGTTCAAGATTTTTGTGATGTGTGACTGCAAGGTTTCGTAAGTGCAGTGTAAGTACTTCATATTATAACTTGTGTAGTGTGTCTTGTGTGTTCGAGAGAAGACACACATAGTGAGTGCAGTGTGCAAGAATAATTCGTTGTGTGAAAAAAAGACGCAAATGTAAAATATATATGCATAGGCAAAGAATTATGTGAAAACTAGAAAATCCAATTATACGAACATTATCGGAAAAATGCCACTCACTGTGACTCGATTGCCGTAATGCGTCCCCGCAAATAATTATGCTTGGGGACAGTTCCCACAGCATTTGTATACCTTCCGAGAGTGTCCCTGGGTCATTTGGGATACTTCCCATGAAGAAAACGAAGATCTACCTAAACTTGTTGGGTGCCTTTTCGGCCGATCAACTCTACGGGCGTTACTCTGAACATTTCAGCCGCTCGCCGAGAGTGAATCGACCTCAAAATCGACCTTTTAAGCTTCTGTAAGTACTTTTATGGTTGTTTTCCATGTTTCCTCATTCCAAACCTGTCTAGCAAAAAAAAAAAGTCGAAAATTGGCCGGCACGGGTGCTATGAAGGTCCCAAGTCGGCCGGCAGGCGGTGGGTTGAAGTGGACAGAGTATAGTTTTGGACGAGAATATCAGCCTAGTTAAAGTGGACAGAGCATAGATTAGGGCGAGACTCTCAGGCAAACTAAAATGGACAGTTAAAGTGGTTAGAGTAGGCCCATAGTTTAATGCAGGGTCTTTAATGCTTTCCTGTAGAGTGTTGCCCACCACTCTTACCTTGATAACAGCAATTTCCTCTTTACTCTTGATCATCCTCATCCTCATGGCGGGTTCCGATATGTCTACCAGTTTGTTGTTGTGTGGTAAGTGGGTGCGCAGCTTACTGGCGGTCTGGAGACTCATGTGGTCCTCTTCCACACCCACGGGACCCTTCGTAGAACCCAGCTCCTGCACCACCGCTCGGTAGAAATTGTCCCTCTTCCAGTCAGTGTAGATGATGTTGTCCTGAGGAAGTGAAATGAAACGTTTACTTAATCATTTCGGTTCGATGACGTATTTTATATTTTATTTTTGCTATTGTTAATGAGTATATTTTAGCTAGATAGAGTCCTCAGTTAGCAAATGGGTTAATGAAGGCTGTATTCATCTCTCATATTTCGAAGAATGTGAATTAACTTGAATTAAATCGTTTGTTCATTCATTCATTCATTCATTGCCAGACGCCATGTATCCCAAACGGGGTGGCCAAGGGCTTAGAGTTAATTGTTTTACAGGGAGGGGCACTAATCCTCCACCAACCCCACTTGACACGTAGGGAGAACGTTATGCCAACAGCATCTGGTGTAAAAAAAAAAAAAAAAACTAAAAGAATCATCAAAGGAAGGAAGGCTTTACGTGATGCTGTGACAGAACTACACTGCGATGCTTTCTGCTCCTTCAGTCCGGTGATGTATTATTTACTTCAACTCTTTCCACCAACAGACGATGTTAGCAGGCCCGAAGACAGGGAGGTTGGGAGGAGGGAGTCGAGATCACAGTCGAGATGATCGGGCGACCCCCCCCCCCTCACCTGCCACCTGCCTAAAGGTTCACTTTCTCACGGTCTATTTTTTAATACCAGTAAAAAAAAAAAAAAAAGAGTCGTTCTCCGTTGTTCAGAAGTTTTGTGCTGCTTCTCAACGTCGCTTTTGTATACACCCAGACCCCCACAGCAAGCATGCAACAGTCCTTTGACCAGGCGGCTGCTATGAAAGTCCAGATTCAGCAAAGACCCCCCCCCCCTCCTCGAAAAGTCTGGCTACGGGCTTGGTTAGGACAGACCTCTTGATAGTGAAGGGCCTAATGAATGAAATAGCTGACACCTTCTGTTAAATAAGCAAAAAGTATCTCCAAAGCCGAATGCAGCAAACTGGTCTAGTGGGAACAATTAAAGAATATGAACTGTCGTTGGAGGAGTGAGTGAAGTTGTTAACCTCCTGTTTCAGAATCTTGGATGTCCATTTCCCCCCATTAGTATTAGTATACGGGAATAAGGCATCTGGTTATACGTAGACAGATAGATAGACATACGACTGTGACACAAGGGTACCTGTATAGAGCGTCGCCAGGGTTGTCCAGCGTCTATGAGGGCCGAGATGGTGACGTGCTTCTCTGGCGTGATGAGCAGGCCGTACGGTCTACCGAAGGCACAGTACGTAAACCCTCCTGATGTATTAAGATTTCTGTTAACACTTTAGACCCCGTGACATTTTTTATTTCAGTCATGCTATTCCCAGATCATTATATGCAGCTTAGGGGGGGAAAAATATATATTGAAGGGGTTATTGAAGGCTGGACAGTTCGGATTTTTTTCCCCTGCAAAATCTGAATATTATCGTCTGGTGGTAGGAGGAACAGAGTATTATGTAATCAACTGATGGGATTATCACCGTGAATCTGATCACGTTCTTTATATTTTATTTCTAGGACTTTCAGACGATTTTATTCAGTTCAGGAGGAGACTTTGGGCAGTGGAGGGGTTAGATATAGCCGTCATTAACTCCTTCAGTGTTGATCATTCCATTATTGAGTAGAATCGTCCGAAGAGTAAGATGAAAAATAAATAAGAAAAAGACGGTCATCGGATGCAAAGGATTAGGTGGATATTAAAGAAACTCGCTGTCAATAATTATGATAACTTGGAAGTTCGATAATGATGCTTACAGTTAAGGTTCTGAGAGAGAGAGAGAGAGAGAGAGAGAGAGAGAGAGAGAGAGAGAGTTACCCGAATAGTAGTTGATGTTGTGTATGGAGGTGAAGAGACACGCCGCCACGCCACCCTCCTCCATGTACCGCCTCAGTTTCTCCACACGACCCATCACCTCACCCTCAGAGAACAAACCTGTCGGCATCTGAATAAAAATCGCCAGGAGTCGGCATGAACATTGTGGTGATACAAAGATTACCTGAAGGACGAGACGTACTTATGGTAGCCTATATGATACCCGTTCCCGCCCCGGAGGGGCTCAGGGAGGGGTATTGTTTTCACTCGCTTTATCTGTTTGTTTGTTTGTCTGTCTGTCTGTTAATAACTTTACGGGAAAAATACTGGTGCGATTTTGACTAAAATTACAGGGATGAGGGGCTATGACCTTTTTATGTAACTGGTAATTAACTTTTTTGTAACGTGTAAGTTTTTTATGTACTGGTCACGTGCGTATGTTCAAAAAGTTATATTTTCTTGTTGCAGTATTGTGAGAGTGCAGAGATGACGTACCTTATCTCCATTGTACATCCTTATGGTGGTGGTTTCTCTGAAGCTGTTTACGTCATTACTAGCCCTCCTCACGCCCAGTCTCACGCCCATCCCGCCCAGTCTCACGCCCAGCCCAATCATCTCACCCAGTCCCGCCTGCAGAACCGCCTTGCCACAGTGAACTACGCTCTTCATCTGTTTTGAAATGAGAAGGAAAAAAGTAAGTCTCTCTCTCTCTCTCTCTCTCTCTCTCTCTCTCTCTCAAAACAAAAAAGTAAACTAAACGAATATCATGAATATCGTCGTAAATTTTCTCTGTTTAGTAGTATGAAAAGCAGGAGGAGGAGTTTTCAAATATTGCACAGTATGATATATTTCAGTAGCCTTTAGCGTCACTGAGGGGCGGCCTTCCACTCAGTAGATCTCCCCCTTAAGCCATTCAGTCCGTTGATATTGTTTCGCTTATTTTTGCTACAGTCAAACGATTTTATTCAACTTTTGCAGGGATCTAGGAATGAATAGGCCAAAGGTTAGGGAAGTTTGTATATAACTCCTCCACTCCAGGCTGAAAAATTTCTTCTTAGTTGGGTAAAGTTGTTTGGGGATAACAAAACTAAACTAGAACAGGAGACTCGGTGAAGCCCACATCAAACATTTTATTTAAGAAAGCCCTGGAGAACTGCCGAGCCCTGCCCACCCCTTAGCGAGCCATGGAGTGGGAATAATACGTCGCCGACATGAAGGGGATCTTGAAGATAACAATGCCCAGTCTTGTCCCTCCGAAAAATAGTCACTGTTACTCCATGCTATATCAAATGGTCATCGTAGTGAAGGGGATGAGGACTGCACACCATAGGCCTTTCACGTTTGGCACAGATTTTCGTTCTTTTCCAGCTTTATTTCAGGTAGCTCAATGGCGAAAAAAAGACAGTGCTACGGCTGTAGCCTGCATCCTGTCCACAGCACTTTTTCGTGACTAGTGCCATATTCTAGTGTGTTTAAACAACTTCCCGACGATTTGGTTCAGCTTAGGCATCTTAAACTGGAGGGGTTAGATGTAGCCTTCACCAACCCCATCAACGCGAGAGATCTTCACTAAGCTAGCTAAAACCGTTTGGATTTAGTGAAAACAAATACATACGTCATCGAACTAAAGAGATGAACGCTGTTTCCAGATTTCATTTAGCTTCGGAGAGACATTTCAAACGGCAGGGGTTAGATACAGCCTTCAGTAACACTCTGACAGTCTGGACGCTGTCTTAAGCCTAATAAAATCGTCTTGTAGCAGGAAGAATAAAATAATTGTGTTTTCGGGCTGAAGGGGTTGAAATAGACTGATCCGGGGTCAGCCTATGTTTGTAGTTATTGGAATTAGTAGATATTTCAAAACTTAATAAGGAAACGTTGCACAAGAGTAGCATTTATAAAGGATCCCGGACAATTCTTGTGATGAACAGCTCTCCGTTATAGTCAATTTTCAGAAGAAGTCATAATGTTTGGGTATATAACTCTGCTATAATACTCACTTTAATCTCCCTAGTTATCCTCAGAAGTCATATTGTTTGTCTGTATACCTTTTCACTCATATTCACTTTTGTTTGGTTGTGCAGTGTTTGATCGCTGCCTAAGTGAATGAAGGTAAGGGAATAAACACAAACAAACATACCATTTAAGTGCAAGGAGGTTTATGAACAAGCGTACGTTATCAAGGTTATCAGATATATATTGTAAAACTATTTCTTGTCTTGAATGTTCACTTTTCTCAAGGTTTTCATAGACTCAAGGACAAATTTCACCCAACAGCACCGTCATGTGATGTTGTGGTTTATGTAGTCGTAAAATCATTCGTACGGTGAGAGTAAGAGTGACATGGTGAAAGTGAGCGTGAGGGTAGGAGTGAGAGAAAGAGTGAGACGGTGAGAGTGAGCATAAGTGTAGAGTAAGAGTTAGGGTTAGAGCGAGAGTGAGGGCAAGAGTGAGGCAGTGAGAGTGAGCTTGAGTGAAGGAATGAGAGTAAGGGTTTGAGTGAGAGTGAGTGAGTGTGGGAGTGAGAGCTTGTGGATCATGGTGAGTGAATGGGAGAGTGAGAGTGAGAATGAGCATGAGGGTAAGGGATGGGTAACAGTGAGAGTGAGATTGAGAGAAAATGAGTGATTGTGGGAGTTGGAGAGTGAAGTGTCGTGGTGAGTGAGAGTGAGACAGGAAAAAAGAATGGGAGTGAGAATAAGGGCGAGAATTACTAAGTTTGAGAGGAAGAGTGAATGAGCATGAGAGTGAAAGTGAGTGAATGTGGGAGAGTGAGAGGGTGTGGGTAAAGTGAGGATGAAAGTGAGAGTGAGAGGGAGGGATAGAGTGAGTATGAGTGAGAGGAAGGGTAAGAGAGTGAACGAGACAGCAAGTGTGAATGTGAGGGTGATGGTAAGTGGGTGTGAGTGAGGATGAGAGTGAAGATGAAGGTGAGGGTGAGAGTGTTAAGTGAGGGTGAGATTGTAGGTGTGGGTGAGAATGTGGGTGAGGGTTAAGATGAGAGTATGGGTGAGGGTGAAGATAAGGGCAAAGGTAGGAGTGAAGGTGAATATGAAGGTGAGGGTGAGAGTGAAGGTAAATGTGAAGGTGAGAGTGAAGGCGTGGGTGAGGGTGAAGATAAGGGCGAGGGTAGTAGTTTGGGTGAGGGTGAGTATAAGATGTGGGTGTGGGTGAGGATGAAAGTGTGAGTGAGGGTGAGGGTGTGTGTGTCTGACTGTGAGGTTGAGGGTGAGGGTGTGTGTGTGTGACTATGAGGGTAAGGGTGAGGGTTTGTCTTAGTGTGACTGTGAGGGTGAAGATGAGGATGAGAGTGATGGTGAGGGTGAAGTTGTGAATGAGGGTGAGGGTGAGTGTGAGTGTGACTGTGAAGGTGAAGTTGTGGATGAGGGTGATGGTGAGGGTGAAGTTGTGGATGGGGGTGAGGGTGAGGGCTACATTACCTTGTCTCTAGGTGGTCAGGGTGTTTACTGAACTGGTCTAACTGGCACTCGCATTTTGCTTCCCTCCCCCTTCCATCCCCTCCTGTGTTTTCTTCCCCTCTTCCCCTCCCTTCCCTCGTCTCCCTTTCCCCATCCCTTCTCTCTCCTCTTTCCCTCCTGACTTTTCTTCACACCCCTTCTCTCTTCCCCTCCCTCTTCATTCCCACCCATCCCACCTTCCCATAATCTCCACCTCCCCTTCTCTCTTCTGTCCTTTCTCTTTTCTTTCATTTTCTCTGTAGCCATCATCCCTTCTCCCTCCCTTCCACCCTCCCCACTCCTGTCTCCTCCCTCCCCTGCTTCCTTTATCTCAAGTCCAGTTGTTTTATATATATATATATATATATCTCCTTTTCATCATATTGATTTGATTATCCTCTCCTCCATCTTTCAGTCATTCCTCTCTCCCCCTTCTCTGCCATTTCTCACCCCTGCCCCTCCCCCGTCTCCCTTCACCCCCTCCTCATTCCCTCCCCTCCTTTGTCTTTTATCTTGTGTCGTTGCATAACTTCTCTCTTTTAACAACTCTGTATTTATTTATTTCCTCTCTCTTCTTCTCCTGCTTTCCCACTCTCTCTGCCTTCCTTCCTCTCTCCCCTCTTCCTTCCTCATCTCTCCCATTTTTCATCCATTCATCTCCTGTCTGTCTTCCCTTCTCTTCCCTTCTCCCCCTTCCTCGCTCCTTCTCTTCCCTTCTCTTCCTTCCTCCCTCCTTCTCCCCTCCTTCTCTTCCGTCCTCCCTCCTCTTCCCTTCTCCCTCTTCCTCCCTCCTTCTCTTCCCTTCTCCTCCTTCCTCCCTCCTTCTCTTCCACTCTCCCCCTTCCTCCCTCCTTCTCTTCCCTTCACCCCCTTCTTCCCTCCCTCTCTTCCCTTCACCCCCTTCTTCCCTCCCTCTCTCTTCTCCTCCTCCTTTTCCTCCCTTGCTCTCTTCCTCACTTCCCCTTCCTTGCTCTGTCTTTCTTTCCCTCTCTCCCCTTTCCTCCCTTCCTTTCAAATTCCCCTCTCCCCCTTCCTCCTTCTCTTTCTCTTCCTATCTCTTCCTTCCTCCATCCCTTTCTCTTCTCCTCTCCCCCCTTTTCCCTCCCTCTCTTCCCCTGTCCCATTTCTTTCCTCCTTCTCCCATCCTTTCTCCACCCCTTCCTCCTCTCTCTTCCCTCTTTCCTTCCTCCCTCTCCCTTCATTTCTCCACCGCTTCCTCCTCTCTCTTCCTCTCTCCCCTTTGCTCCATCCCTCCTTTTCCCTTCCCCCTCCCTCCCCTCTCCGTTTCCCCCTTCCCCTTCTCCCCTTGCTTCTCCTTGAACTTGTGTAGATAACCCCCAGTACTCTGAGCCCCTTGTGTATGATGGCGTCTTATTTTATTCTTGCAGGCATAAGATAATTTTCTTTAGCTTAGGTCAGACCTCTTGTTTTGAATGGGTTAGAGTAAGTTTCTGTTAACCCCCTCTGAACCTTGATTTTTTGTTGTATTTAGTTCTAGCTACCGTTGGACGATTTTAGTGAGAAACACCTCCAGCAACATCTTCAGTGCTATATTATAATGTTTTTGGCTTAATTTTGCTATAACTAGACGGTTTTATTCAGCTAAGGAGAGACTCGTCGTGGTGAGCGACACGGCAACATACAATTCTGATACGTTGAACCACACTTTTCCATCATTCAGACCTCATTTCTCACCCAAAAGTGATGTGAGGTAGGGTTGAGCCAGAAAGAACTCGATAGAATGAGATACTAACCAAAGTTTCACAGTTGTATGGGCCACACTCTCATTCGCTCACCATTCAGGCCCCCGGAATCCTGGCTTCACCTGATTGATCAAAACTTATTCTGCAGGTAGCTTCACACTCACCCCTCCGACAGAGTTTGACGACTGTGAAACAAAACAGGGGTGGCAAATCCTGGTCATAAACTCCACCAAACAAAGCTCATCCAGCCGGCTCGATCTCTTGTCAGTTCCTTAGCCTCAACAGCTTCCATACCTCTCTTTCTTATACACTTATTTATCCACACCTGTAAAACCCTCCGTATTGAAGATTGCTACCCTTTTCGTGGTCGCAACAACTCTATCATTCTATTCCTGCCAACGCCATTCGCCAGTCGGGAGTAATTATAGAGCCTGAGATTGTTAATAAAGGATGTATCGGTAAAGACACAGTTATCTTCCATAAGTTTGACGAACCGGTAGCGGAAAAGTCGAACTGAGACAGACATTATTTGAGACAAGATTTTTGTTGTGTTTCGTCAGTTGTAAATTTTCTACAGACAGAAATAGGAAGATATTTGTATCTCAGACTGTACCTGCCCTCTCTAATTCGAGAAGTCTGTCCCATGGTGAATAACATCGACAGGAGACAGAGGTGGACCATTTCACTCCGATTTCGTGTGTGTGTGTGTGTGTGTGTGTGTGTGTGAGTGTGTGTGTGTGTGTGTGTGTGTGTGTGTTCAGCTGTTGCATCCCGACGATTTTATTTGACGTAGAAAAGGCCTCTGATATTGAAGGGAATAATGGAGGCTACGTCTAGCTCTTGCCTTCCAAAAAGTGCATTCTAAGTCAAATAAATCATCTGGAAATAGCAAAATGAAACCACTGAGGGTCTTAAAAGTGGGTTATATAAGAGCTGTGAAAGAGTTATGTAAGAGTTATGTAAGAGGACAGACTTAGGAAGAATGCTGTATTAAGACCAACAAGGGGACATACTTATAATGTTCTGTTGTTACTGCCTCCAGTCGTCTTTATTCGACTTGGGAGGAAATATAAGGCTGTGAAGAGATTAATTAAGACTATTGCAACGCCAGTTATTGTTTCCCCGTAGTTAACAAAATCGTGTGTAGGTAGCAAAAATAAATGAATAAATAAATAAAACTAACCGTAGTGCTAGAGGACACATTTGATATTTTATTCTTCCCATCTCTAGGCATTATCATTCCCCTTAGGAAAGCCCCCCTAACACAGTTAGAAAAGCGCATCCCAAGCTGAAGGATTAGAAGTTAGGAGAAAGTGGAGGGTACAAAGAAGTAGTATAGGAGCTAGGAGAGAGAAAGCAGAGGGCAGAAAGACGTAAATGAGGTAGGAGAAAGCGGGATATTCTGGCCTTTTTATAACAGGCCAAGATTTCATTTTTTTTTTTTTTTTGTAATTGTTCCATCAGACTTTATTTAGGACAGGTGCTGTAGTATTTGTGCAGGTTAAGTACGAACTTCCACCCCTCAGTCAGCTCAGTCAGGAGCGTGTTGGCGTGATAACACCTTTTTATCAAACACAAAAGAGACATTGGGCATTACTCCACACCAAAACACACTTTCACAGTCTAGTAACCATCTCTCCTTATCTATGTCTAGTAGTATCACTTGAGCTGGATACCTGGTGCTAATATTTATGTACTCTTAATCTTATCAGTTATATGAAAGACATGTTTTTCCGTACATCTGTGTGTCTGCGTGTTTGTTTATCTTTCTGCCTATCTATCTACAGTGTCTGTCTATGTATATATCTATATATTGATCAGTCATTCAGCCAGTCAGTCAGTGTATCTATCTGTCTATCTACCTATCTGTCGGTCTATCTATCTATCTATCTATCCAACCATCCATCCAGCCGTCTATCCATTCATTCATCAGTCGATCTGTTTATGTGTCTTTGTATCTGTTATCTACCTATTCATCTCCTATCAGTCTTTCTATCTGCCCAACCATTCGTCTATCTATCTATCTATCTATCTGTGAAGGAAGAACAAGAGACATGGAAAGATCCTGCACACTTCCATCCCTATCTAATCAAATCATGGCAGAATTGGCACTAAGTGTTCAGGTATAGCAGAGGCCAGTGTGTGAAGATAAGATATATTCAAGCAAGGACTTTTTATCTATGCTGTCGACTACCTCACTTATCTGATACTGGCTCTGATAAGGAGTCGTTGATGAGTAGGGGGCTTAGGCCTTCCAAAGCATATCCCTTTTACTCTAACATGGCCTGTAACTGCCACCTCTCCATCCTGAATACCGAGTTATAACAAGAAGTTAACACTAGAATATGTGTTAGTCACGAAGAAGTACAATGGAAAGCATAAAGAGCTGTACTATTGTCCTATTCTGCCACTGAGCCACGTGAAATGGGCTGCAAAAGGACAAAAAACTGGACCAAGTTAAGGCAGAACGACTGTAGGTTTTTCTCAGGCTCCTGTAACTTTGAGATGAATAAATAATATAATAAAGTTGTTCTGAGCATGAGGGGGTTAACGTGGCTGTACTGTATTCTCTTTGGCCCCCATTACTCGCTTTCACCTGAATAAAACTGTTGTTGGCTGGAATTAAATACAAGGGTTGTCTCTACCGTACGAAATTTAATGGGGATCGTATAAACGTTCTCTGGCTCCTGTGACTTTTCTTGAGCTGATTGTAATCGTCTGGGTTGAGAAGCACAGTTGTTTCCGTATGAAAGGGTTAATTGTGGCAGTAGTAATAGTAGTAATAGTAGTCGTTGTACAGTAGTGATGATGGTAGCAGTAGTAATAGTGGTGGTGGTGTTGGTAGTACTTGTAGTGGTAATGGTAGTAGCAGTAGTAATAGTAGTAGCAGTAGTTGTAAACTGAGGCTCATCTGAACGTGAACCTGGTGGACCGCAGGGCGAAGTTCCCTGTATTCCGCGGTCCCGTTTCTTTCTCTGGGGGATTGGGGATGGGACTGAGGTAGGTTTATATAACCGGGCAGCTCCACCGCCCGGTTATATCGGTGCCACCATGTGAAGGCGTCCCTCGCTAGTGGTGACAGCACTGAATAACAAAGAAGTAAAAATGCTACTGTGATATGGCATAAGGTCGTCCATGAGTAGGCACAAGTACGGCCCATTGGATAACACGGGAAAATAATAAGTGACTGATACGGCATAAGGACGTTGAGTAGGTACAGAATTAATCCTGCTGGAGATTCATTATGTCGAGACACGCCCCTCACAGTATGCAGCATTAGCCAATAAGATAGACGGTGTGTTGTGGGAAGGGAGGTCGTTCCTGAGCAGGGACATGTAATCACACACACACACACACACACACACACACATACACACACACACATGTAGCACGCACTCAAGCACGCACACGCTTACACACAAATACACATACACTGTTACACACGCACGCACGCATGCACGCACAGCACACACACGCAAACGCGCATACGCAGGAATACTTATACACATGTGTTCGTGTGTGTGTGTCAGAGTTTACAGAGATAAATTGAAATTTAGTGCATTTCTCTCTCTCTCTCTCTCTTTGTTCTTACCTAATTGTATCTTTACAGGAATGAGTCATGCTCGTACTGCCCCGTGTATTAAACCATTTTTATCATACGTCCTTAAATTTGTGAATAGTTTTGGCACACACTATTTCATTCGGTAGTGCATTCCACTGATTAGTTGCCCTATTTGGGAAACTGAATTTCCTTGTCTTGATTGCCTCACTTTTTATGTAGTTTTATGCAGTGTCCTCTTGGTGATTCTTCCCCATAGGTTATATATTCGTTTGTGTTTTTTCTCTAGCATATGCATAATCATGTCTCCTCTGTGTGTGTGTGTGTGTGTGTGTGTGTGTGTGTGTGTGTGTGTGTGTGTGTCCTCTCTGTTACTCATATTTTCGTTTGGAGAAAGAACTAGACACATGGGAAGATTCTGCAATTCCCTTCCCTTATCTAGCCTACTAAACTTAGAGAAACAGGTCATGATAATTTTTCACGCATAACTAAAATGTATTTTTGGTGAGTAGAGAGACACGGGAAGATTCTCTCTCTCTCTCCCCCCGAAAAGCCCCACAGCTGAGTTCACCCTCCTTATTCGAACCTTTGAATTCGGAATTTCGGAAATTCCTGCTTGTTTAGACAGTTGTACCATGTTCGGGAGAAGCCTAAACCCCCAAAAATGTTCTAAAGACCATCACAATTAAATATCTGGCCTGGAATACATTTTCGAATGATATCGCAGCTTAAACTGAAATGGATTATTATTATTATTGTTTGTTTCGTTAGCTTACAGAACCTAAGTTTAACCAGAGGAACAGTAACACTACGGACCAACGTATGGAGCCATTCGAAATCTTCACAGCCAAGTTCACCCTTTTCGAATCGTCCGAATCCCTGAATCCCACACCAGCTTCTCAATTACCAGCTAGATTTCGAAGGGGGTGATCGTGTTTGCTGACGATGGAGGCGAGATAAGTATGTTTATTTCTTTTTTCTTCATGTTAACATCAACTGAATATTTGTGTTGAGTATATGTGACTGACATTTATTACTTATATTAATACGGTTATTTTAAAATTTATTGTTGCCTAGTAAAGTATGACCTTAACAGTGACGCCATTTTCAGAGAACCATGGTTCGGAAGCAGTCCGGTTTTTCACTTGACGCATTTGTCCACTCCCATAACATTAATACCGAGTCGTGACTGCATGAAATTCGACACCCGTAAGTCTTTGGTATGAGCTTGGAAAAAGTCTCCTTGGTTACTTAGTAGACAGATCAAACGCACTTGGCCTCAACTAGATTCAGTTCATTCCGTCACCACATTTTAACCCGTTTCGTAACCCCGATTTGACCCATTTCGTCCCCACGAACTCCCTATTGCGTCACAAAGATCGTCTCCCCCTCTCTGTGGCAATGGGTCGTAATGGGCTCGCCCTTGAGGAATTCACACGCTCGCGAAACAAGCAACCCAAGCTAATGGTCAGGATATCGAACTTAGGGGTTGGACTACTGGTATTATTTTACAAGTTGCCAATATGCGGTTCAGGGATATTACCACCATAAACGCATAGCATTATACCGAACTCTACGGTAAGCATTCCGTTGCAGGAGGTTAGGATAGGTTAGGTCCAGAAAAATATACTGCACAACCTGGGGGGTGTATTGGCAATTTGTTACGAATATACAAGCAGTTTTATTAAGGATAAACTGAAAATAGCGTCACTGGATTAAGGGGGTAAAGCTGTCGAGTAAGGCACAGTCGAGGCCATAAATATTAACCAGTTTATTCCTGATACCACCAGATGATTTTATTCAGCTCAGGAGTGCCCCTTCGATGCAAGAGGCCGTATTCGTAGCACCTCTTACTGAGCGATTTATTTTGCTTGTTACGCGTGACATTGACTTGCATGTTAATCGTATCATTATAGTATCAGTAAAGTTTGCATCGAGAATGACATTAAAATACCAGTAGCTTTTGTGCAAAACAGTCCAGCATATAAAATATTTTTATTTAACTGATGTTAAGTGAAAAAGTATAAAAAAAAATATTGTTCATTAATATTAATACTAGCCAGATTTGGGGGTGGGGGGCGCTAGACTGATTTGCCTATCACTAAAGCCACCACTACTGCAGTCTCTCCCTCTTAACTGCTGAGGTACAGTAAGATATTAACTAGAATATAACGCTAGTAATGATGGGATGCTGTAAAAAAAAATGTAGATCATGTTATTGTATTTTGCCATAGAGCTTCAGTAATCAGCAGCAATAGGTCCAGAATTTCCACACAGGCATGGTAAACAGTGTAAATTAGTGACCAGAGTAAAGAGCATTGGGAGGGGAACACTTTTGGTCTGATCCCTATCAGTGGACCTGCCTAGTATGGCTGCACCTGGCCAGTGTAGCTCCACTGTATCACAGGCATGCACAATCTTCTTCACTACGGCAAGCTTGTGTTCTGTTGAAGTTTTTTTTTTTTTCCCCGGTGGATGGTGTTGCTATTGCATTGATGTTGAAGGTGGCGGTAGTCAGCAAAATGAGATTGGTAAATTTTGAGTGCCAAAGGAGGAGCTGCAGTTCTAAAATGGATTGTTACTATTGTTCTGATGTGGTGGATGGTGGTAGTGGACAACAATTTATGAAAAGCTTATTGCAATTCAGCAGAGGATAGAGACAAATCAATTATCCTGACTTGATTTTCTGTCTGTCGGCTGCGAATGTCAGTGAGGTTAAGGAATTTTTTTGGGTATCCTATTGCACCGATTCCAACATAATCAGCTCCCACTGTTTGGGTTCATATTGCTCACGTGATTTTGTTTTGCACGAAAACTACCATTTTGATATATTTAGCTTTGTAAAAGTTAGGGAAGACATTTTGATTATCAACTCGGGATCTTTAGCTCATTGAAAACAAGTGTAGCGTATCTCATGAGAAACTGAGAATACACCTGCAACTCCAAGGGTTATTTGTGAGAGATGCATTTTTGGAGTCGCAGTGATTTTACATCCGCCTGCTGCAACTATGAAACTATTTGCTCCTAATGGGGGTTGGCCAAGTCGAACCATTAATTAGCCATTTATCCAATGTGTTTTCACAATTTGATAACATTCATGGTGCAGATTTAAGTACTGTATTTTTCTTTGTGCACTTATTGGGTTCATTTGCAAAAATGATTAAATAAATGACAAAACTGCAGAGTGGCAGGGCCATTTAAAGATTTGACTGCGAATGACATCCAGTAAAATTCGTTCCTTTGCCCTTTTGCAGCCCTGTGGCCTAACAGTAATGTTGATTATATTTATTTAAAAAAAAAAGTAATATACTGCTTCAGAAATTACTAAAGTGTAGAGTAGCAAAATTTCTTATCCGAATAAGTACCAGTACTCAGCCATAAGTGTTGGATGAATGTCTTTTTTTTCTTTTTCTGCAACTTGAGTGTAAGCTGTAACATGATAAAATATCACAGGGTTTGTAAATGATAGTATGTCTATCTATCTGTCTATTGCCAGACGCCATAATCCTGTAAGGGGTGGCCATTTGACTTTGAGTTAGTTGTTTTATGGGGAGGGGCACTAACTCTCCACCAACCCACTTGACATGTATGGTTTGGTTACATGGTTACCACCCAGCATTGTAAATGGTTTCTTGGCTTACAGGAAACCATTTGGCTTGTCACTCAATGTAAAGCCACCTGTAAAGGAAAGAAGAGCAATAAGAAGTGACAGGAAAGATGGGAGAAGTAGGAAGAGAGGAGGGCAGGCACAGAAAAAGAATGATAAAGGCTAAGGAAGAAGTAGGAAGCATTACATCAAGTAAGTGGATGATGGTAATGTACTTTATTATTTTAACAGAAATACGAGGGCATTCTGCATTAGAAATCTTGAACTATTTTCAAGTGTCGTACGATTGTGTGTGTCAATGTGGAGGACTGAAGGATGTGCAGGCGGTGGTGTGTGGCCACATCATAGCTTGTATCCAGCCTAATGTGAGTACAGTATGACCTTTAATTAGGTAAACTAGAGAAAGCACTACCCCAAAATGTTAACAGCTATTTAGGATACAGTAAGGCAAACACCATCTTTGAGTTTAATGTACAGTTGTAAGTTTTCATAGTATTTTTTCATGATTCATCAGCAGGAATCATCGAACTCTTAGAAGTTTTCTTAATGGACCTTCACTCAGTACGATAAATAAGCCACCTTAGGCTTGTTGGAGATAACGTTATGGTGGCCGAAGCTTTGCCCAGTGGTGGATGATTTACACACTACTTGTTAGTCATTGAATTTGAGTATTTCCCTTTACTAGTTAACATGCCACATTGTACCAATTTGTATTCTCTGTGAAGTACAGTATGCCCACAAATGAGTATTAAGTACTCTGCCAGTCTATCATGTAATCTATTATTGCCCCTTAAGAAGCATGGGGACCCAGGGGTAGGCTGGTTCTAGCATGCAAGGCAAGTGACCAGTCACTCCTAGCAGAGTATGATATGAATAGTGATTACTCCCTAAGTCACTCAGATTTAAAGTCTTATGAACCACATTTAGATGGAGTGCCTTAACCAGGTAGACATAGAGGCATCAAAAGTAGGCTATTTGGTAATGTGGTTACCACCTAATTATGAACAAATGTTTCCAGGGCTGCAAGAAACCATTTGGCGTGTCACTCATTGTATTCTCACTTAAAGGTAGTTCTGCATTGAATGGGTTGATGGTAGACACAATCAAGAAAAGAGCAGTTAAAAACTCAGCACTTGGAAGAATTTTAAAATTTTGTCCCAGATTTATTAAATCAGTGAGCTTTGCTTGCATTTTTTTTTTCTGCCAAAATTTTTAAATTTATCATTCATAAATGATGCCCATTTAAATGTTTTGGATTTTATTTCCCAGTCAGTAACATGTTTCTGTATAATAATGTGATTAAAGTCATGTTAGCTATTATTTTTTGTGCAGTTTGTCAGTGTTTTAGGATACTGTGAAATTGTATGTTATATATATTCCTAACTGTTTGTCATATTTGCAGTACAGTATTAGTTGGGTACAGTATATTATTGTAAGCTAGCATAATAGTTGACCTCTCAAATTAAAATGCTGTGTGTCCTATGCACTACAATTCGCATCCCAAAGGTGGTTAGAGATTTTTTCTGACTTGTAAATTTTGCCAGAGGCATAGGTTGGCTTCCTACTCTTAAATATTCAGGACTTTGGTTGCATATTTCCAGGACCCTGTGCCTCAAAGATGACGTAATGGAATTGGCAGTTAGTGTTTTACCTCCATACAGTGATGGTGGAGCATACTTCTCTTCAGCCTTGCCCTGCATGTGATTATCTGGGAATATATAGTACTACTTTATTATTCAGTGTCATGGTACTGCATAGCTTTCCAGTTTCAGTTTGCTCATTAATATTATTTATTTTGTTTTATTTTTATTAATTTTCATTTTTGTTTTTAAGGTGAGGGTCCAGCACCACATACCCAGGTTGTTTAAATACTGTATCCTCATACCCAAGCAAAAGTGGGTAGGGCTAGGATCAGGGAAGGCATTTCAATATTAGAAGAGTCTTGAGAGATTTAAAGAACCTTGAAAATGTGAGGTTAATAACATTTTGAAATGGGAGAATTGTGGAGGGCTTTAGAAATTATGGAAGATTGAGGTTAGTGAAATTTAGAAATAAGGGAAATCATTATGAGAACCTACAGATTAACAGTCCTTTTTCTGTTTCAGGTTGAAGTCAAAGGATTGTACTCTTAGGATTAATGCACTTTCAACTAGCAGACTTCATTATGGTGTGCGGAAACATCACTAGTGTCACCTAAAGTGTTACTGTCAGGAGCTCCCATATACTGTATACAAGTCAACACAGGCAACCTCCAAAGCCCTTCAGCCGTCATAATGTAGGTACTGTACTCTTAACACGTCTGCCTAACTTGTTTAGCAATGCATTTTAGAGGGATGGAGAACAGAAGGAACTTCATGGGACAAAGGATGGGAGGGAGGGAGAATTGAGAAGAAAGGAGGGGGGGAAATGAATAACTGAGGGAGAAGAGAGGAGAAGTGAAGAGAAAAAGAAATAAGAAGTGTAGAAGGCCATTCACGTGCAGGTAAGAAGTTACTGTGAAAAAATTAATATCGGCAAGGCAAATCTACAGTATGGTGCAAGAGTAATGATAAGGTTTTAGATCCATTCATCCATCATCCAATCCCATGTCGCACCATAGAGGAGCGTAGGAACCCGGGGCTAGGCAAGTTGGTCCTGACATTTAAGATGAGAGTGACCAGCCTCGTTCATCCCTGAGTGGCATTACCTGAGCAACGAACCCCAACCACCCCATGGATATAAACCTGCACATGCTCAGTCCAATTGGAGCACCTTTAATTACACACTAAACCACCAGGTGCCATCATTCATTCATTCATTCATTGCCAGATGCCATGTATCCCAAATGGGGTGGCCAATGGCTTAGAGTTAATTGTTTTACAGGGAGGGGCACTAATCCTCCACCAACCCCACTTGACTCGTAGGGATGCCAACAGCATCTGGTGTTCCCAGGCGGTCACCCATCCAAGTACTAACCAGACCCAACGTTGCTTAACTTCGCTGATCGGACGGGAAGTGGTGTACTCAACGTGGCATGACCAGGTGCCATAATTTGGTTATATGATTACCACCCAGTGTAGTAAATGGTTTCCTAGTGTACAGGATACCATTTGGCTTGTCATTCAGTGTAGTCATCCATAGGCAGAGGGAAGAGGAAAGAATGAAGGAAAGAAAGACAGAGGAGGGAGTGTAAAGTCACCTGTAGGCAGAAGAAAGAGAAAAGAATGAAGGAAAGATGAGGAAGGATGGAAATAAGGAAAGGGCAGACACCCAAAGCAGCACTACATCGAGTGAGTGGATGGTGAGCGCCCCCACCTACCACCAGTAAGGTTTTAGATATCATCTATATTAAGCCAGTCACACCATGGTATCATTACAGCTATTTAGTTTCTACATCTCTGACCGTCAAGAATAGCTGGCAGTTTATGTGGTCATAGCAGTAAAAAAAAAAATCATCATACCTGGCTCCATATGTAAAAACACTCCACGTGTATTTCAGTGTTGTCTGCATCTTGAGCAGTATTGTGCATAATACTAGCCGACGTCTGACCTTTTATCTGCTGCATTTGACTTAGCTCTTGTATTCTAGGTAGCCATTGATATTGTAATTCAGTTAAGAGAATCCCTATAATGCTAGGGGGTTAAAAGCCATCTTTGTAGCCCTTGCATTTCAGTGTTATATTCTGACCACCAGCAAACTACTATATCCAGCCAAAAGAATCTCTGTACAGCTAAAGGATTAAGTTGAAATGAGGCTGCGTCCTCATGGTATATCTTCTGGGATATCTTCTGGGGTGGCATCACCATTAAAGACACAAGTGGGCATTCATACTGCTAAAATGTGGCATGAGTGGAGGAACTACAGCACTTCACCATGTCGGTCATGCTTTATTCTGCAGCCACCAGCACCACTCCTCCAGGACTGCATCAAAACCTGGAAGCTGAAGTTATTCAGTGAGCAGTCCCTGGATTTCCTCCACTATCTGTTGATTCTGTTTCATCATCATCATCCGGACCTCCTTTCCCACCCTAGGGCAGGATGAGGAGTAGCAGTGTCCAGACAGCCCAAATTTGCCCAATCCAATTGGCCACGCTTCCATTCACTCATCGTTCAAGACCCTGGAATCCTGGCTGTATCGGATACACCCAAAATATTCACCATGATCTGTAGTTTCACATAAACGTATCCAATTGAGTCAATCCGGACGCTGCTACATTGAAAAGGGGTGCCAAATCTCTGATCATGCACTTCCGCTCACAACATTCATCCAGCCAGCTCGATCTCGTCAGTTCCCTATCCTCACCGACTTCCGAACCTCCTTTCCTCACACACTCATCCACCATATCTCTCCACCTTCTCCTTGGCCTACCTCGCCTCCTTCCTCTTTCAGATTCGCTCAGATATAACTTTTTCACCACTCTATTATCCATTTTCTCCACATGACCATACCATCTCAGTACATTTTCTTCAATTCTGGTGTCCACAGATTTCCTTACTCCACATCTTTCATGAATCACATTATTTCACATCCTATCCACCCTCTGTACTCCATATACATTCCTCAGCAGTCCCATTTCCACTGCTCTTACTCTTGACTTTTCATTTTCATGCCACACCATAGTCTCACATCCATATGTTAATGTTGGCACTGACACTCCTTCATGTAAGCTTAGTGCGGCTGCAACATTCAAGCCTCTGTTTCTTATCAAGGCCTTCATTGCACCAGTCACTTTTCTTCCTTGTGTCACTCTACTTTCAACTTCTTTTTCTCATTTTCCTCTCTTTTCTATCAGTGTACCCAGGTATTTGAACTCTCTCACCAATTCCAGTCTCTCTCCATTCACTGTAACATCACACTGGGAGTCGCCTTCTCTCTCAATAACCATCACTTTACTCTTTTCTACATTTACAGTACTCTCAAGGCACGACACTCACAGACATCAGCAAAACTCTGCACAAGCCTACCAAGTTCTTGTCTGGTACTTGCAAGCAGTACTGCATCATCAGCATACAACAGTTTTGAGATATTCCATCCATCACCATTCATTACCAACACCATCCCTCTCTCCATTACTTGTGTTTTTACTTCTCACATCATCCCATCCATATATATATTTTGAACAGCCATGGGGACATCACACAACCTTGTCGCACGCCCACATCGATCGTAACCATTCACTTAGATACCCATTAACCCTTATGCATGCTTCACTACCATCATAAAAACTTTTGACAGCACCAAACAGCTTACCATCTACACCATATATTTGCAAAACTTTCCACAATCCTTGTTTGTCCACTTTGTCGTATGCTTTTTCCAGATCCATAAATGCCATAAACACCGTATGGTCCTTCTCACAAGCCTTCTCTGCTATCAGGCTCACTGCAAATATTTGATCTGGGTGTGATTCTTTTTCAAAGAGACATAATAGTGTCTACCAGGAAGTGCCCGATCCTGCCCCTACCCCCACATGCTAATCCATCAAGTACTCAAAATTTGACATGACCACCTAGATATCCTCAAGCAGTTGTACACAGAGGTTTGGTCAACAACAGGAGACATGAAGGACACTTCTTGGAATGTCAGTCCACACCCAGGCTCCAGAAGTACATGGAGTTCACAGTGGGGAGTGACAAATACCAGTTCACAATAATGCCATTTGGCCTCAACATCACTTGTAGAATCTTCACGAAACTGACAATAATTGTCCAGAACACACCCAGCCGGTGAAAGGTAAACTGCCTATGTTCCTTAATGACTGGCTGGTCATTGCATCCGCAAAAGGTAGCTGCAGCTACTTAATGCAAGAAGCTCTCCAGCAAGTGGGGTGCAATGGCCTCCTTGCGAACCCCACAGATCTCTACCTGATACCCTCTTGTATGGTTTTTCAAAATTTAAAGTTAATAGTAGTGGTGGTAGTTGTTGTTGTTGATCAGCTTTGTCTGCCTGGCCAAGCAGACCAATCAACTGTAGGCAAGCTTCTGCCCCTGCACTGTCGTCCGATGCAGTGAACTGATGTTCCCATGCATTTGACAGCACCCTGCAATGGTTAGGGACAGGGATAAGTATGGAGGTTTAGTTTCCGGATGGAAACCGCATTTGCGTCTCTCCACCCAGTTAGTAGGGGCATCATAGCAGGCTCCACATCACCCTGTTACCTAGTTATATGGTCACCACCCAGTGTTGTAAATGGTTTCCTTGGTTTCAGGAAAGCATTGGGTTTTTCATTCAGAAGAGTAATTAAATGTGACAGGAAGGAAAGGAGGAAGTAGGAAGAGAGGTGGTAAGACACAGTAGTACAGTACCCCCACCAGTTATGCAGCTCATTTATCATTGAATTATTCTGCAGAAATTGAATTGTGCAAATGGTACAGTACCATAGATACCCTTGTTATAAGGCTGATTGGTATGGTGAACTCCAAAAATGTTCCCAAAGCCCCTCTTTTGGCCTGGAAAAATTTTGACCTCACATCTCCCAGTCATATCAGATATTTATTGTAGTAAACAAATAACCTCTAGGAACATCACTGGGCATAAAAAAGGTTTAATTAGATTGTACAAAGTGGTAAATAAGTGCTGTCAGTTACCATGACAGGGGATGGAGCAGTGGTTGGGTGTCAGGGAGGGAGGGATGTGTCCAAGGCAGAGGGGCCTCTCGCCCCCATTACAGTGGGGGAGAAAGGGAGAGGGAAGAGATCACAGCGTGCGCGTGCGCAGCAGCCATGCTTCTTGGCCATGTTGACAGATCACTGCGCGGGACTTCCATCTGTCAGCACCCGACAGACGATGTTTTGGATGGGCCAATTTCTGAGATTTTCCTGCATAAACCAGATTTTTCCCTTGCATAACGAGAATCAGGGTAGGGATTATCTCTCCGTGTAAAGGGTGAAAAATTGTAAATGGAACCCACATACCTTAATTGGAGGGCACTGTAGTATTAGTACGGTATTAGTAATAGTAAGTAGTAATAGTAGTAAGTAGTAGTAATAGTAGCAGCTGCTTAGTTGCAACCCCAGGATTACCTGAATATGAACACAGTGAACTGCAGGTAGAAAATGCCTCTTTCCTGCAATCCACCTGCCTCCTTTGTGGATAATAAGGGAGGGAATTCAGGGACGTTTATATAAAAAGCCTTGGGGCCACCTGATCATATCACTTGTCACCACATGAAGATGTAGGTGTCCCTCACGTGCACACATGTCATTATTAAAATGATATAAATAACATATACGGTAATGTTAAAGTGTAATATGGAGAAAAATTCATAAACTTTAAGGTGCCGTGAAGCATTCCACGCCACTTAAAATACTAGCCTTACCTGGCTCGTGTAAGGGTAGTAGGGTAACTCTTCCAACGAGAGGAGAGCACACTGGACTGCCAGATACCATTATGTAGGCTTAAACTTTTCCAGTCTGGTGATGTATTTTGTACTTCATTCATGCTGCTACCAGAAATATTGTTCAGCTTATAGGTGACTTTCAAAGCTGGAGGAGTTAGGTATAGCCTCTTCACTACCCAGAGGTGTGCTCTTAGTTGCGTAAAATAATCTGGTAATAGCAAGATTGAAATGTAAATACTGTCATCAGACTAAAGGTGTGTGTGTGTTGAAGGATGGCTTTTGTTTATAGTTAGGTGCATTATGAATTGATTTGGAATATTACCAAGGCCTGTAAAGCACTGTAGAGCTTTCTGTGCCACGTAGAATATGGCTGTATGGATTGCCAGACATCTGATCCTTGGGTCCATCTAGATTAAATGAAACAAAACTTGGTAATATTGGAATTTAGGTGCTGAAATTGGAAGCTTTTAAGAATTGTTGGTATTTTATAATTTTCATATAAGTTCAGTCATCTGAGCTAGTAAGTTTTCACCACTTCCTGCTGTCTCCAACAGGCTAAACTTCAGACGTAGATGGCGGACTTGAAGTTGCAGACTGAAGTCAGTTGAGGAGAAGAAGAAGGAGAAGTCAAAGGAAATTGTGGAGTAAACACCTAATCTACCAAACGGAGGCCATCAGCACTCTTCTTTCATGCCGATACCGTACAATTGTAATTACAGCAGACTTGGAGTTGCAGACTGAAGTCAGTTGAGGAGAAGACAAAGGAAATTGTGGAGTAAACACCTTATCTACCAAACGGAGGACATCTGCACTCTTCTTTCATGCCGATACCATACATTTGTAAATACAGTCACCAAAAAAGTATTGGCCATTTTACCGCATGTATCATTCAGAAACATTGACGAAGCATTGCGATATGGGGCATCCTGTAATTATAAGTGAAAATATTGGTTGTCCTTGGTAATTGTCATCATCAGCAGACTTTCTCCGAGAGTCATCGTATTTTTCCCTCCATAATATCATGTCCTTCCTTACCTCTGTTGGTCTTCTTTCCGACATCTAATTCCGTTCCTTATTTCAATAGCCCCATCTGTGATATGATATACTCCTTCCATTGACCCATTTCTTCCGGCCCACCTAACGTACACAACTTGTAGCCGATGATCCGGCTTTGTGCTGGATTTTGGCACTAGGTTCCTATTGTTCTTCTTCTTATTACAGCACCAATACAATGCTCTTCAGTCCTGTTCTTCTTCCATTAATCCCTTTAATACAGTACTATATGTCTGGCTAAGTTAGATATGATGGTCTGGTGGTAGAAATAGATAGTAAAATGAGAATATAACTACATCTTTTGGATTACAGGGCACAAACTGCTCCAATGATTAGCCTGATGGTCTGGTGGTAGAAATAGATAGTAAAATGAGAATATAACTACATCTTTTGGATTACAGGGCACAAACTGCTCCAATGATTAGCCTTTATTCTTGCTAATTTAAGACTGTTATTCAGCTTGGGTAAGACTTTTCATACTGGAAGGGTCACATTACAACCTTCAGGAACCTGTTCAGTAGGAAAGTAATTAAAGTTGATAGGAGAGCTTTTGGACTGAAGGGGTTAGGGACAGGCTTCATTAAGCCATTCTAGTTACCTTTCTATCTGTCTATCTATTGCCAGACGCCTCAATCCCGTTTGGGGTGGCCACAAACAAATCGCCTCCAAGTCGCCCTGTCCCCCGCCATTTCACTCCCCTGCTCCCAACTCACACCCCCCTCTCTCATATACCTCTCCACCCCATCTCTCCATCTCATCCTCAGCCTCCCCCTCCCTCTTTCCCCCTCCACCTCACTCACATACACTCTCTTCGTCAGTCTTTCACCCTCCATCCTCTCCACATGGCCAAACCACCTCAGTGTGTTCCTCATAACGCTTCCTATCACATCCACATCAACACCACAACGCTCCTTTATATCCTCATTCGTCAGCCTGTCTCTCCATGTGACTCCACAGGCTTCTCTTAAATAACTCATTTCCACGGCTCTCACTCTTGACTTGTGTCGTTTCAACAACGTCCAAGCTTCACTTCCGCACGTTAGAGTTGGTATCACAATACTGTCATGTAGTAACTTTTTCACTTCCATGCTCACTTCCCTGTTTCTTATCACTGCTTTCAAAGAACCAGCAACCTTTCTTCCCTGCTGTACCCTTTCAAGCACTTCACCCTCCAAACCTCCATCCTTACTCATCACACTACCCAAGTACTTAAACGTACTCACATTTTCCAATTCCTCACCATCCAACCTCGCTGTACATTCACTGACTTCACCTCTCTCAAAGACCATCACTTTACTGTTCCCTACATTCACCTTTAGATTCCGTTTCTTACACACACTCTCATACTCATCCACCAAGCCTAGCAGCTCCCCTTCGTCTTCACTCAACAACAGAGTATCATCTGCAAACAACAGTACAGGGAGTTTCCAAACACTACCCTCTCTCACCAGGGCCACTCCAACATCCACTACCCTACCTTGTACCTCTTTTATTACCCCATCCATGTACAGATTGAACAACCATGGAGACATGACACATCCCTGTTTCAACCCAACTTTCAAAGAGAAAAATTCACTTAGTTCACCATCCACATGCACTGCAGCCTTCGCACCATCGTACATACTCTTCACAGCATTCAACAACTTCCCATCTACTCCATATATTCTTAACACTTTCCACAATCCTAGTCTATCCACCCTGTCATATGCTTTCTCCAAATCCATGAAAGCCGCATACAACTTCTTTCCCTTCTCTAGAAACTTTTCCACTAAAGATCTGAGAATGAATATCTGATCTACACAACCTCTTCCCTTCCTAAAGCCTCCCTGTTCTTCTCCAACTAATTTCTCTGTTCTTTCTCTAACTCTGTCAATAAATATCCTACCAAACACTTTTCCTATTATACTAAGAAGACAAATGCCCCTATGATTACCACACACTTCTTTTTCCCCTTTTCCTTTGTACAAGGGAATAATTATACCTGACTTCCAATCCTCCGGGACTCTACCTTCCTCCCAGGCCAATCTGCTTATCTTCCACATCCATTCTACTACTATCTCTCCCCCATGCTTCAGCATTTCACCACACACTCCATCAATTCCTGGGGCTTTCCCTGATTTAACTTTCTTCATTGCTTCCACAACTTCTATCCTACTGATTTCTTCCTGTCTTCTCACCTCCCTCCTTCTCCCAGCCATTCCCCAGCCACTTATACTCGCATTACTTCCATCCTCCACGTTCAACAATTCCTTAAGTGTTCTCTCCATCTGCTCACTTTTTCTCCCTTCTCCACTAGTAATCTACCATTTTTATCTTTCACTCCCCTGCTAACTTCACTTCCACACTGTCTTACTCTTTTCACCTCTTTCCAGAACATTTTCTTACAGTCCCTCCACTTTACACTCAAATTCCTTCCAAATTCCTCATCCACTCTCTTCTTACTCTCTCTTACTAATCTTTTCACCTCTCTCTTTCTTTCTACATATAACTCTCTCTTCCGCCTCTCAACTTCTTCCACGCCCCTATTTCTCATCCATTCATTGTATGCTTTCTTCTTTTGTGCCACAGCCCGTTTCACCTCTTCAGTCCACCACGCTGTTCCTTGCACCCCCCTCCGTCTTCTCTTCCTTCCACACACCACAT
Organism: Coenobita brevimanus; assembly: GCF_032717465.1. Classification (NCBI taxonomy): domain Eukaryota; kingdom Metazoa; phylum Arthropoda; class Malacostraca; order Decapoda; family Coenobitidae; genus Coenobita; species Coenobita brevimanus. The sequence continues at coordinate 2,458,341 of NC_137028.1, forward strand.
CACATGCTGCACATATTTCTTCTGTAAATATCCTACACACACCTTCCACGTCCCCCATCTGCTCCAATTCATATTTGCCCAATCATTCCTCCACTTCTCTCTTATACTCTGCCTTTTTCTCATCCTCTTGTAACCTTTCCACTCTCCTTGCAACTACTCCTTCCTCTCGTCTTTCCCTTCTTCTATTCCTCCATCTTACTTGAACTTTAATTCTGGCCACCACCAAGTAGTGGTCAGAAAGTCCACTCCCCCAACCTCTATAAACTCTTGCATCCAATATACATCTTTAAACTATGTTAATCAGCATAGGAGAGACTTTTCAAACTTAGAGTCCCATATGACATTCTTTAACATGTGTAGGAGAGACACTGGATAAAGCCTGATTGGAGATATATTGAACTGGAAGGACTGCATACCTTACATCCTTCATTAGCCATTGCTGCTACCTTTAAATAAGAATTATCATACTGAAGGTAATTATTAGCAGCCTTCATTAACATATTACTGTACTGTAATTAGGAGAGAGGTTTCATAAGTTGATTGGAAGTCAGGAGACAGCAGGAATATACCATTACTGTTGCGGGGGATGAATTTGTGTGTAGGCTATGATATAGGAAGCATATCTCAGAATATGGATGTACAAGGTTAATCATATCTTGTATAGTACTTACACTTTCAGATTTGATAGCTTTTCCTTTTGTAATCTTTACTGAATGATGCAATCAGTTCATGATTACACATTATATAATCTCAGACTTCATCTGTGTCATTGTAGTTGGTTTACCTTGACAAATTTTAGTCCTTCTGCTGCTTAGTTCCTGTATATAAGTGGCAAAATAAGACAGTATTATGGTTTTGCATCCTTCCCATAGATCTTCATTGTGATTTGCTTGATAATCTAGTCTTTATCTCTAGAAACAGCTCAGCATTCAAGGTGGAGAGATGCCAGGTTTTTGTCAGTTTAGGGTGGACATGTAGTCTATATGGTTTGTCTTTATTGTTTTATGTATTCATTATTATTATTATTTTTTTTTTATTTTTTTTTTTTTTTTACTGTGGATCAAATTTAGCGATTCATCTCTTCCGTTTATAAATCGGTACAACAGATAGGCTTTCATTCGCAGAGTTCTAATGGAAGGTATGACCACTGAGTACTATACTGTCTTCCTGTGCATTGTATATTTTGTCATTTGTACTCTCATTATAAGTTTCATTAAAGAATTTGTATCATATGTTTAGTTTCTGTGTCACTCAGTGTGTTTTTACGTAATATATGGTTAATCGTTTAAGTCCTGCCGTTGGATAGCAGACTAAGTTCCAGTTTTTACTTTCTCCCTTTATATAAGTAGCAACTGCTCTATATTCTTTCCATAGCACTTGTTCATGATTAGCATTAAACTGCAGGCTTAGATATTCCAAGTAGCTCAGGAAATTTCGAAATATCTCCTCCTAAAGCGACATTAATAGGTACATGACAATTTAGTTTAGTCTGTGCATGATAGTTCAATTTCCCATTTTTTGTAACATGTAAAGAAATAAAATACAGTAGAAGTTTTTAGCCGGTATCCTAATGGGGGCGCAGTGGCATGGTCAGTATGGTGCTGGCCTGCTGATCAGGAGGACCCGGGTTCAACTCCCGGTGTGATAGAGGTTTCTTTAAAATGTGGCTGAGGGAAGTTTGCGTAGCAGGCTTTCCTTAAAACCACAAGGCCCCATACTTACACTTCAGCTTACACACACCAAGACACTGACACACACTACTACACACACACACCAAGACACTTGCACACACTACTAGACACACACACACACACACACCAAGAATAGCCACAGCCACCTTCACACAATAGACACACCACACACACGGCCACATACACTTCAGCTCACACACACCAAGACACACACACTACTACACACACACACCAAGACACGTACATAGCCACAGCCACCTTCACACAGTTGACACACCACACACACACAGAGGATGGGACACAGACACACCACAAGCAGACAGAGAGGGTGGGACACAGACACACCACAGGCAGACAGACAGAGAGGGTGGGACACACACACACACACACACCGCAGACAGATAGGGGACATATACAAAACACAGAAAGTGAGAGAGGAGGGGGTTTTATTAAAAACTCCAATTTTGGTATACCCCCCCTGTGGCAAAATTGATATAGCCCCCCCTTTAATACTTTTTGGATATTTTCATTTAGTGCCCCCGAGGCCCCAGACCCACTCGAATGAACCAAATTGTCTGGCGTCAGCTGGAACATGATATACCAGAGTTATGCCGGTCATGTGGGGGTTAATGGTGACAGTGTAGTAACTGTCAGGCTCCTATTACTCACTCAGCCAAACAAAATCGTCTGTCAGCTGGAATGGAATACTAGAGTTGTCCCAAGCACCAGAGGGTTAAGAATCTTAACCCCCTGAGTGATGCTCGGGACAACTCTAGTACCCCATTTCAGCTGACTCAGACGATTTTATTCGACTGAGTGAGTCATAGGAGCCTGACAGTGTCAATACCGTCACCATTAACCCCCTCACGACCGACATAACTCTAGCATCATGTTCCAGCTGACGCCAGACAATTTGGTTCAGCCGAGAGAGGATCCTAGGATCCTGAGAGACACTATAACATCACAAACAAAATACAAAATGCCTTCCCTCCATCTTGAACGTTCTATAATTCATTTACATTAAGTAAGCTCGTATTTTCGTATTTTTGCAGCTTATTTCATGTATCTTAGTTAAAAGAAAAAAATACTACGAGCTCTGTATCGTTTCATAGCCCTTCTTCGTGACTAGCATCGTATTCTAGTTATCTATAGTTACAACTGAGCATTCAAGTTGGAGGGATCACAACTTGAAGCAATTACAGTAAACAAACAAACAAAAAGCAAGTGTCGTCCTCTTGACCTCTCGTCTTCGCAGGAACGCAGCGGTGGCGCCATCTTGTGCGTGGAATGCGTGAAGTGCAGGCTCTTGAGTGGAAGGAGCACGGAGCCACAGGAGACTTAATAATATTCGCTAGTCAGCCAGTCTAGAAGCCTGGGACATTTCCCTGAAATAATAATAATAATAATAAGAGAAATAACAACAAAACCAGTCATATACATAATTCAATATCTTAGTCACTTGATCTGTCCATTCCGCCCCTTCAATACGAGGACGCATTTCTGTAAGCTATTTTTTCTAACATGGGAGGTTCGATACGTTTGATTGAGCCTATCCATAAGACTCCTAAAGCTGAGTAAATGCCTCTGGAAGTTGCAAAATATAAAATATAAAACGTCTATATGATATAAAAACCTTTGTTCACCTCCGGGACTCGATCTGTGGCGCCTAGAACAAGTGCTGACGTCATGTTTACACTTTGCTACCTTTAGACGATTTCCTGGAGCTTAAAGAAACCCTCTCGGGATGATGGGACAGACACAATAACCCCTTCAGACAGAGAATGACTTATTTACTTTGTTCTAGGTAACTGGACGATTTTATTCAGCTTAAGAGATCCCGTCGTAGTGAAGGGGTTGACGGTGACTGTATCTAACCCCTCCAGTACGAAATTTCTCTCCAGAGTTGAAGAAAATCGTCTGGAGGAAGAAAGATGAAAATGGAAAATAGTGTTAATGTGGACAATGAGTTAGATAGGACTGGTTTGGTTAAGGTAGGGTAGGGATGGGACGGTTGTGGCAGGGTGGGGTAGCGTTGGGTCGGTTATGGCCGGGTGGGGTAAGGTTGGGTTAGTTTTGGCAGGACGGCGTAGGATTGGGCCGGTTTTGGCAGGGTGGGGTAGGACTGGGTTGGTTTTGGCAGGGTGTGGTAGGAATGGTTCGGTTTTGGCAGGGTGGGGTAGCGTTGGGTCGGTTTTGGCCGGGTGGGGTAGGATTGAGTCTTTTTTGGCAGGGTGGGGTAAGGTTGGGTCGCATTTGGCAAGGTGGGGTAGGGTTGGGTCGGTTTTGGCAGGGTGGGGTAGGGTTGGGTCGGTTTTGGCAGGGTGGGGTAGGGTTGGGTCGGTTTTGGCAGGGTGGGGTAGGGATGGGTCGGTTTTGGCAGGGTGGGGTAGGGATGGGTCAGTTATGGCAGGGTGGGGTAGGGATGGGTCGGTTTTGGCAGGGTGGGGTAGGGATGGGTCGGTTTTGGCAGGGTGGGGTAGGGATGGGTCGGTTTTGGCAGGGTGGGGTAGGGATGGGTCGGTTTTGGCAGGGTGGGGTAGGGATGGGTCGGTTTTGGCAGGGTGGGGTAGGGATGGGTCGGTTATGGCAGGGTGGGGTAGGGTTGGGTCGGTTATGGCAGGGTGGGGTAGGGTTGGGTCGGTTATGGCAGGGTGGGGTAGGGTTGGGTCGGTTTTGGCCAGGTGGAGTAGGATCGGAACGGTTTTGGCAGGGTGGGGTAGGATCGGAACGGTTTTGGCAGGGTGGGGTAGGATCGGAACGGTTTTGACAGGGTGAGATTGGATTGGGTTGATTATGGCAAGGTAGGGTAGGGATGGGTCGGTTATGGCAGGGTAGGGTAGGATTGGGTCGGTTTTGGCAGGGTGGGGTAAGATTGGGTCGGTTTTGGCAGAGTGGGGTAAGATTGGGTCGGTTTTTGGCAGGGTGGGAAAGGATTGGTCGGGTTTGGCAGGGTGGAGTAGGACTGGGTTGGTTTTGGCAGGGTGGGGTAGGATTGTGTCGGTCTTGACAGGGTGGGGTAAGGTTGGGTTGGTTTTGGCAGTATGGGGTAGGGATGGGTCGATTATGGCAGAGTAGGGTAGGGATGGGTCGGTTATGGCAAGGTAGAGTCGAGGTGGGTCGATTAGGGCAGGCGAGGGTAAGCATAGGTAGGTTATGGTTGCGTTGGGGAGGGTAGGATAGGTTATGGCAGGGTAGGATAGGGCTGGGTGGTGGTGGGCTGGGTAGGGTAGTATAGGGCTGGGTAGGGTAGCGTAGGCTGAATCAGGGTAGTGTAGGGTACAGAAGAGTGGTGGTTATAACTGCCGTTTAGTTCCGTCATATCCAACGCCTATTTCACTCAGTTATACTACACTGTCTCATCAGATTTGGGGCGATCTTCTCTACGATTTTTGTTCTTCCCCACTTAGTTCAGTCCTTTAGTTCATTCATGACCCTTGGCTTTCCTTTTTTTTTTTTAATGTGGTGGAGCGCAGGTGCACGAGGCTAGACCACCATTAGTCCAGAATATTAAAGGGTAGGCCACCAAGCTACGCCCTGGTAACGTCTACACGTCAAAACATCTGTCCACCTCTGGGACTTGAACCGTGAGCGCTGGACGCAGAGCTCTCGGTCTGCGGATGTCACTTTTACTCTTTGCTAGCTTCTGACGATATCCTACAGCTTCAGAAAACCCTCTTAGGATGACGGGACAGAATCATTTAATCTTTCAAACCGAGAACAACGTATTTACATTGTCCTAGCTGACTGCATGATTTTATTCAGCTTAGGAGATCCCCTGATAGAGATGGGGTTGATGATGGCAGTATTTAACACTTCCAGTTAGAAATTTCTCTCTACTGTAGAGGTGAAGAAAATCATCTGAAGGTAGAGAGAAGAAAACAGGAAAAGTAATGTAGTGGTGAAAGGGCTGTACAGGGGAGGGTAGGTTAAAGTAGGGTAGAGTTGGGTCGGCAATGGCAGGGTAGGGTAGGGTAGGCTGAGGTAGGCTAGTGTAGGGTTGAGAAGAGTAGGGTAGGGTAAATTGAACTGAATAAGTATATACAATAAAATCTGGCGCTACAACAACCAGGGTCATATGCCGCCGGACGACAACGAGAATAAAAGCACTCGAAAAGATGAAATACACACACACACACACACACACACAAAATAAAATTCATAATGAAAACACGAATAACACTAAAACACTAAGAACACTAAAACCACTGTATACTAAATTTTACACGGTAGTGCAGCTGCCTACACCAAGCAAAGGTTTCCCCCTCCACCACAACAAGCATCCTCTCCGAGTACCAACAGAAGACTACAATCCCTCTCCTGCCCGGTGCTCAGAGAGGTAACGATGCCGCAATTCCCCAACAGTGGACACCATCAGCAAAAGCCGAAGAGTCAGGGGGACGAAGCATTCCACACAGAAAGTAGGGGGAGAGTCCTCCATTGAAAATCAATGAGAACCAGGAATGGCCCATTCGGAGCCAGCATAAAGCCGTCTCCCACCTGTATTCAGACCTCGGCAAATGAAGGGGCCCGTTTACCCACAAATATCACACATTTCGTTGGCCCCCACCGCATCCCACCTACTCTGCCAGTGGGAGCAAACAGTGAGTGGTTAGATGAATATCACTGAGCGAGGCAGGGGAGAGGTGAGGATGGGCGAGAGGCAGCAGCCTTTGCCAGAGCGTCAGCATGCTCATTGCCCACAATGGTACAAAACCACAAAGCAGTCCCTAGCAAGCACAGCCATTCTAAAACACTGTAGACAACAAAAGCGGACTGGACTGGAAAACACAAAATGGAGATCGGCAGAGTCGCTAAGAACTGTATAACAAACAGGAGGGAAGCTAAATATCAATTTGACTGCGAGTAAAATAGCAGTATGTTCAGCGATAAAAGTAGATACGATGGGGGGAAGACTCCTACCACGAATGAAATCGGGAAATATAACACCCAAGCCTGTCCCCTCACGGGATTTCGATCCATCAGTACATACGAGAATCGAGACGCTGTGAGAGGAAGCATGTTCTAAAAAAATAGCAAAGAGCCGCCTGTGAGGAAAGAAAGGCCCCTCTTTCAGGAAAGTAAACACACAGTTGCACCCCTGAGAGAAGCCAGGGAGCCATCCTTGGTACACGCACAGGACAAACAAGAAAGGTTGGAACATCCACATCCCCCATGGCAGCCTTCACCCTGTACCCAAACGGATGTGGATAGCGAGGATACGGCGAGGCAGACACTCCCTCTGGGAACAGAGCCAACAAAATCTTCCTGAACTTTAGCAAGGACGGTGACACTAAAGACACTAGTTTGAGGCACTCCCTCCTCTTGAGGATATGAGGGAAACAAGGTGGCACCAATACGGAAAAATTCCATAATCAGTAAAGGCAACCTACCACGCAAACCAAGATGGTGACCTGCATTACCTGGCTTGTGACACGGTAGGACAACAGCCCCCCGCCAAGAAGCAGGAGTGGACGAATCTCTCCAAATTCTATTTATAAGACTCAGGAGGAAGGACACTGCTTCATCATCCAGGTACCTCAGCACTGCATGGGGAATAATATCGACTCCGGAGAAGCGTCATGACAGGGAAAGGGTAGACCAATGTTTACAACAAGACAAAGGGATGTTGTAAGTCTCTCCGCCCCCAGAACGGATGTCCAACACCTTAATCTCCTCCACCTCCCTAAGCCTGTCAAAAACCGAAAAACGAGTATCCCTACAGGAGACCTCAGCGGTAGGACAAGGTAGGGAATGCTATGCCAGGGTAGGCTGGGGTAGGGTAGTGTAGGGCAGAGAAAAGTAGATAGGATGGGTTGGTTTAGGCTAAAGTAGGACAGAATAGGAGAGGGGTAAAATGTGCCTAGTCCAGGAACAAAAAATATATCAGTTATCCATGTAACTAGCGTTTTCTATTTCGGTAGATTATTTTCTTGTCTGCCTAAAGTATCGTGACGTACGAACAATGAGATTAGATATCGAAACTGTAAGATGCGAATTAGTTACAAAGACGGTATTTTGTTTTGGCTAACGTTACATCGATACGTTCAGCTAAGAGCAACTCGGCAGAACTGAACAGTATATGACGTGCTAGATGAACACTGTGACCAGAAAATAAATATATATGTATATATACTTCAGCATACAGTAAGCGATTTTATGTTAACTGAAGAGAAGCCACCACAGCTAATGGGTTAAGTTTACACACACACACACACACACACACACACACACACACACACACACACACACACACACACACACGTTGCGAAAAGTTTCACTGACGAAGTGGGTGGTTACTGTTCCCCTCGAGCAAGGGGACTGGTGTGTGCGTGTGTGGTCACAGCCTTGCCCTTAGATCGGACTATGTGAGCTCTCAGCTCCCTTCCGGGAGGGTAAAAGCTGACGATCACGACCATCAAGTGATCCTGACCGACCCGGTGAATTACACACACACACCATTACTTGCAACTGGCTGGCCTATCATACAGCCATATCCTATATTCATGAAGTACAACACATCTTACATTTATGTAGTAAAAAAAAAAAAAAAAGATGGTTGTATAATACAGAACTGGGAAATATGATGATGATGATGATGATGATGATGATGAGACGGGAGTAAACAGGGTGAGATGAGGAGAATGAGAGAGATGGATGGACATAACAGTGAATGTATTATGTATATTAACCTGACAAATGCCGAAGTAAGCTGGTAAGGGTGAGGTAATATGGAGCCTGACCCTACCGTGACACCATATAATTACTGAATTACCCACCGATAGATCTATCTATCTATCTATAGCCCAACGCCCTAATCCCGCAAAGAGTGGCCGCAGACAAAACGCCTCCAAGTCGCTCTGTCACCCACCATTTGACTACCCTCCCCCCAACTCACCCCCCCCCCTCATACACCTCTCAACTCCATCCCTCCACCTCATCCTCGGTCTACCCCTCCCTCCCTCCACTTCACCTACATACACCCTCTTAGTCAGTCTTTCATTCTCCATTCTCTCCACATGTCCAAACCACCTCAGTGTATTTCTCCTAATCTTCTCAACCACATCCACATCCATCCCACAACGTTCCTCCACTTCTTCATTCGTCAACCTGTCCCTCCATGTCACTCCACATGCTCCTCTCAAGTAACTCATTTCCACTGCTCTCACTCTTGACTTGTTCCCCTCTTGCAAGGTCCACGCCTCGCTTCCATACGTCAGGGTAGGGATCACAATACTATCATGCAGTGACTTCTTAACTTCCATACTCACCTCCCTATTTCTCATCACTGCTTTCAGTGAACCAACAACTTTCCTTCCCTGCTGTACCCTTTCACGCACTTCATCCCCCAAAGTTCCATCCTTACTCATCACACTACCCAAGTACTTGAATGCACTCACATTCTCCATATCCTCACCATCCAACCTCACTGTACATATTGTGACTTCATTCCTCTCAAACACCATAACTTTACTTTTGTTTACATTAACTTTCAGCGTCCTCATCCTACACACTGTCCCAAATTCATTCACCAAACCTTGCAACTCCCATTCATCTTCACTCAACAATACTGTATCATCAGCAAACAGCAACACCGGAATCTTCCAAATCTCACCCTCATTCATTAGAGCCACCCCCACATCCACTGCCCTACCTTGCACCTCCTTCACAACCCCATCCATGTATAGATTAAACAGCCATGGAGACATCACACAACCCTGTTTCAGTCCCACATTGAGATCAAAGAACTCACTCAGCTCACCATCCACTCGCACCGTAGCCCTACCTCCTTCGTACATACTCTTCACAGCATTCAACAATTTCCTCTCCACCCCATATATTCTTAATACCTTCCACATACCTTGCCTATCTATTCTGTCATAAGCTATCTCCAAGTCCATGAAGGCAGCATACACTTTCTTTCCCTTCTCTAGATACTTCTCCACTAAACATCTTAGAACAATTATCTGATCTACACACCCTTTTCCCTTCCTAAATCCCCCTTGTTCTTCTCCAACTAGCTCCTCTGTCATATGCCTAACCCTATCAATGAGTATTGTACCATATATTTTACCAGTCACACTAAGAAGGCAAATACCCCTATGGTTACCACATATTTCTCTCTCCCTTTTTCCTTTGTATAAAGGAACAATTATACATGATTTCCAGTCCTCTGGAACCCTTCCCTCTTCCCAAGCCAATCTACACAACTTCCATATCCATTCCACAAAAATCTCACCCCCATACCTCAGCATTTTACCACACACTTCATCAATCCCTGGGTCCTTTCCCATCTTGATCTTCTTCATTGCTTCCTCTACTTCTGCCCTACTGATCTCTTCCTCCCTCCTCTCATCTCTCCTTCTCCCAGCCATTCCCCAACCGCTTATACTCGCATTGCTCTCATTCTCTACATTCAACAAATCCTCAAAGTGCTCCTTCCATCCCCTCAATTTCTCTCTCTGCCCAATCCAATGGGCCACGCTTCCATTCACTCATCATTTAAGCCCCCGGAATCCTGGCTCTATCTGATATGCCAGAAAACTCTCACCCCATTCCGTAGCTTCACATAAACATATCCGATAGAGTCAATAATACAGTCATCCCTTAACATCTGCGGTTTTAACATTCACAGTTTTGAATATCCGCGGATGGCTACAGAAAAAAAATCTCATTGAACTCTGCTGACACCGTAAAATTATCCCATGCACAGTTTGAGGCTGTTTTAGTACAGTAATGGCATTATCCAGTGAATGAAATATACTGTAACACTCTTCCTTTTGGAGGGTGCTGGGATGAGCACAGTTGTCAGAAAAGGCCATGCAGGAGTACACTATTCATTATTTTTAACTTTTAGTGTTCTTGTATTAAATAAAGTAGTTGTTTAGTGTTCTTGTATTAAATAAAGTGGTTGTAAACATGCACATAGCATTTTTCTTTAGCTATATAAGGAAATGGGGGGTCCAGAGGTGTTTTTAAGGGGGGGCAGCAGATATCCGTGGATTTTTAACATTCGCAGATGTCTCTGTTACCTAACCCTCATGAATGTTCAGGGATGACTGTACAGTAATAATAATATTAATTCATTCATTCATTCATCATCTAACCCAGTGTTTCTCCATGAGAAGTGTAGATGCCCAGGGCTAGGCAAGTTGGTCCTGACATTTAAGATGAGAGTGACCAGCCTCACTCATCCCTGAGTGGCATTACATGAGCAATAAACCTCAACCACCTCCTGAATATACACCTGCACCGGCTCCACCAGGCACCATACTTTGGTTATACAGTTACCATCCAGCACAGTAAATGGTTTCCTGGTGAACAGGAAACCATTTGGCTTGTCACTCAGTGTAGTGTCACCTGTAGACAGAAGGAAGAGGGCAGAATGAAGGAAAGAAAGAAGAGGAAGGAAGGAATTGTTATTATCTCTTTCCCACTACTGGATGGGGTGAGATGGGGTCCAAAAATGGAAGAACGCCAGTAGACAACGGGGAGCGACCAAATCAACAGCATGCCTTGAAATGGGCAACTCACTAACTCACTCACCATTTGAGCCCCCAGAATCCTGGCTTGACTTTATAGGCCTAATCATCTGCACATATTTTCCAGGAAGTAATCTTCCTTTACAGAAGCATTTCACAACACCTACAGGATACTGTCACTCAACTATTAAATTTAAAAATGGGTGCCAAACCCCTACAGTATCATATGACACCCTATGCTTCATCCAAAGCTATCTTGCCAGTTCCCTGGCTTCAATGACTTCCATGCCTCACTCTCTTACTTTCATTAACTATATCCATCCACTTTCCTCTTACTTCACAAAAATATAAACTAAAATTACTCAGCAACGAAATGGACACAAACCCATAAGGTCGTTGCCAAGGCAGAGTCTGTCAACTTGGCCTCAACCAATCACTATTCTGCTGTTGTACCTTCACTAATAAGATATATATATATATATTTTTTTATACACGTGTCCAACTCTGGGCAAAGGCTTCAGGGCCTATTCCCAAATCCTAGTAGTCCTCCTTGGGGCCCAGTTGTCCTCCTGCATCTCCACGTCACCACTTTGGTGCTAACACCCACCATCCATATTGAATACATGCTAGGGCTGTCTCATACAAGACTGTTTTTTTTTTTTTTTTTTTTTTTTTTTATGTGTCCGACTCTGGGCATAGGCTTCACAGCCTGCTATCAAGGCCCAGCAGTCCTCCTACATACCATACACCTCTACATGTCACCATATCGGCGCTAACACCCACCGTCCATATTGAATACATGCTAGGGCTGTCTCATACAGGACTGGTTAACTGGTAGTAGCAGGGGTACTCTTATGACATGTCAGCAGGTCATCTGGTAGATCAGAAAAGTCTGCTTTTTAAGAAATTTAAATCCTTAAACTGTTCCCTGCCCCAGCCAGGATTCGAACCTGGGTCCATTAGGACTGCAGGCCACCCCTCTACCGATTCTGCCATCGCCTCCCCCAATGCCACACCCACCCAGCTAGCCAGTCAACTGTGGGTAAATATATCATCATCATCATTTACCACACTCAGCCAACCCATCACCTAAAGGTAAAATTCAACGATGAAAAACAAATACAGTAAAGGGTCAGATGCATTTATTAACCTCTTAAATCTGGTGATGTCCTTATTTTTTAATTTATATTTATTTTATTCCTGCTGCTACCAGATTGAATTTTTTTTCCAGTTTAGCACCATACTCTAGTAATGGAGGGGTTAATGAAAGCTATTTACTGCTAACCAAAACCCCTCTGTGTCTGAATAAAATAGTCTACACAGCAAGAACAGAAAAACCAAATCTCACCATGCCAAACCCACAGCTGGTAAGTTATTAATATCTTCAGTGCTGTTCCAAGCTACCAAAAAAAAAATCAGTATCATCCAGGGCTTTTCCCATATTAGGATAAGGTGAGATATACTGTCTCGAGGGCAGGAAAAAACTCAAAAGTATGAGATCTAACCAAAGGCCACCCTAATAACCAGGCCACACACTTTCACTCACCATTCAAACCCCCAAATCCTGGCTCCATCTCACAGATAAAATAAATAAATAAATATATAAAAATTACTGTACATTACAAATATGAACCGAGTATTTAAAAAAAAAAAAAAATAAAAAAAAAAAATAAAAATAAGACATGCAAAATACAAATAAGAATCAAAACAATAAGTAGTCAGTGCTGTTCTTATCTGAGCTATTTACAGACTGGGATTTAACATTGGTCAACTACTGTAGCCACTGACTATTAAATTCTGCATCAGACTAGTAAAATTTTGGAGCTACTACTCCAAAAGGACTAATAAAAATTTTCTGACACACTTGTCTGGGGTTTTCTGGCTGACATTTGTATTCTCTTGAATGGTCCAGAAGGTGCATGTTTGTTCTGATCTTTATCTTTCCTGAAAAATCTGAATGCCCTAGAATATTCTGGAACATCCCCATTTTTTAATCCACATTTTTCCAGAAAATTTTAAATGTCATGGAACACTCTGGATGCATGACTGCCAGAACTTCCCTGAACAATCCATTTCCAGAATATTCCAATGCTGGGTATAATTATCAGTGCTGCAAAGACCAGCTTCACCAGTTGTTTGGCACAGACATTGGAATACATATCTTGGAATAAAGGATTACACATTCAAGCTGTGGATTATTGCAAGGATTACTTCAGTAAGTGAAGATTGCTCAGGATACTGTGGACATACTTCCCTGGGATTGTAGCTAGCAAGGACTACTAAGAACACAATTGATGCTACAGGCATACTGCTTGTGAACTTTCACTGCTGTGTACTACTACACTGGGATTAGTGGCTTCAGTATGTGGAGATACCTGAAAGGTGTGCCACAACCACAACCAAAAGGAAACAAACCTCTGTGGAAGCAAGAGCCAAAGATCAGGAGTATGAACAGAAGAAAAGAAAAAGTCAGTTCAAAGAAGAATGGAAGAAGGATCACCCCCCTGGCTCAAACTGCAAGAAGATGAAAATGGAGGAAAAAATGTACTGTGATATGTGCATGAACACTGGACCCAGAAGTGACAAAAATGCTATTGCCCAAGGATGCTAGAACTTTTGACTGGAGACCATCAAGTACCATGCATCCAGGAACCAACACCTGTATGCAGCCAACAAATTTGCACATGAAAACAACCTTACAGAAGCACCAACATACAAGGCCAAACTGAACTTGAACAGGGCAGCATACAACAAACTTGCAATCCTCTTTCGGACAACCATTGCAATCAACATCCAAGGATGACCAGCACATGACTATGTCGAGATGAATGAACTTGAAGCAAAGGGACTGGACCTTGGAAAAAGATACACCACAAACAGGCACAAACATCATGCATTATTATGGCCTAGAGCTTTGCTGAATTACAACGGACTATTGAGAGTTTACTACCCCAGTATTCATTTTTTCTTTACATGTAAATGCACTGAAAGTATGTCAAGTGTGAGTGCAAGTATATCCTCAATACAACGAACTAATTGATACCAGACCCTTGACATTAACCCTGGATAGGGATTTTTTTTTTAAGTAAAGCCACAGGCACTGCTGGATATTATTCACCTGGCCCTAGATGAAAACAAAATAAAAACTTATTAATCAATATTTATTCATGAAACTTGGTATGAGTGTAGAACCTGTCTTGTTCACACTGATATAAGTATTAAAGAAAACTTAATGAGAGGTAGCAAAAAAAAAAAAAAAAAAGTTTGAGTTGATTGCTAAAAATATAAAAAACTTTTTACTGTCCCTATTTTATACTCCTTGCCTGCATCCTCAAAACCTCCCAAACACAGGCTGGTTGCTCCTCTTTTTATCATAAAACCATGTGAAAAATACTACTCACACAATAGGCATAGCCGGGTGAAAAACCACCTGACCACTGCAAACAACATATGAAAACCGAGGTGCAGAGTGTCACCCACCCACCTAACACCGAGTCTCAACATGCAAAGCAGCTACTGAGAGAGAGAGAATGTTCTGGAGATAAAGGAACCAAGTGTATAATACAGTGCTGCAATATCAATGGGTGAATTTCACCCAGGTATGTCTATCCAGGGTTAAAGCCAATTGTTCATTAACCACTTGGGTGTGTAAAGCATTCCGGGAATGGCAATCGGTAGACTGCGTTGTTCATTCCAGAAGAGCCGTGTGAAATACTGTGAAATTTCTGGTCATTTTTCACGCCTACTGCATGCATATGCTTGATGAGTGGGTCGCAAATTTTCAGTGTGGGGTGTAAATTTTGTCTGACTTGCCATCATGTCTGGTTAGGTATAGGTGGGCCAAAACACATGATGAATACAGTTTTTTAAAGCCGGTTTTCCCACACAATGGACATAGCAAATGTTTAGGGCAGCCGCAACCTAGGGGTTAAAACCAAAAACCATGCTGTTCGGTAATTTCCCAGAAGTCTTGACTTTTACTCAACAACGATTGTTAAATGTAGTGTCATTCAGCCATACAGTCGTTCACAATAACATACAGCTAGGTCTAAATGGCTCTTTTCCTTGATAAATGCTCTATTTATGGCTCATCTCACAATGCTGGCCAGTGAGAGATTGATGCAGCGTTCCGTGTGACGCGGAGGAGCTCGTGCGTGCGTGTAGGGATGCCACACTGGTCATTGTTTACCACGCGTCCATTCTTGAAACGAATGAAAATTCAATAAATAAACATAATGTTCAGCCATCTCAAGGTAGTGGTTATGACCAAATCATTAAAAGAGGGTTCTGTATATCAAGGGTTTACTGAATTTGGCTCTCTCTTGTATTTTGTTTTTCTCTTGGAGGGAACTCTTATTGCGGGCTCATGGCCTTTGGTTCCTTCTTCCTTGCATAAAAAAAAAAAAAAAAAAATACAGCATATTCCTTACTGGAAGAACTGGTGCATTTGAGAAACAAAAAAAAAACATCATTATTATTTTCTTCTTACTGGAAAAGTGAATTTTTTTTTTTTAATGCACATAATAAATCAAATAACATTAACAATAACATCCCTGAATAAACGATATGTACATACAAAATACGTGAAACATCTATAAATTTTAACAAATATGCAGCTAGTTACTAATGACTTATGACCAATATTTCAGTGAAAATTGCCTGTAAAACCAAATTTTAAACATAAATGACAAATAATTAAAGCAATTATGTTAATTATTTAGAACAATGTCTCTATGGGTCAAGTTGGATTTGTTAGAGTGAAACAGCACTTCAGACTGATCTGGGTCATGTACCATTCTTTTCCAGACGATACTGAATGATACCTAACCTAACCACAATACTGAATGATACCTAACCTAACTACAATACTGAATGATACCTAACCTAACTACAATACTGAATGATACCTAACCTAACTACAATACTGAATGATACCTAACCTAACCACAATACTGAATGATACCTAACCTAACTACAATACTGAATGATACCTAACCTAACCACAATACTGAATGATACCTAACCTAACTACAATACCAATACTGTATGATGCCTAACCTAACCACAATACTGGATGACATCTAACCTAACCACAATACTGGATGACATCTAACTTAACCACAATACTGGATGATAACTAGCCTAACCACAATACTGGATGATGCCTAACCTAATCACAATACTGGATGATGCCTAACCTAACCACAATACTGGACAATAACTAGCCTAACCACAATTCTGGATGATACCTAACCTAACCACAATACTGGATGTTACCTAACCTAACCACAATACTGGATGATACTTAACCTAACCACAATACTGGATGATACCTAACCACAATACTGGATGATACCTAACCTACAACATTGGATGATACCTAACCTAACCACAATACTGGATAATGCCTAACCTAACCACAATACTGGATGATACCTAACCTAACCACAATACTGGATGATACCTAACCTAACCACAATACTGGATGATACCTAACCTAACCACAATACTGGATGATACCTAACCTAACCACAATACTGGATGATACCTAACCTAACCACAATACTGGATGATATGTAACCAAACCACAATACTGGATGATACCTATCCATCCATCCACCATCCAATCCTACGTTGCCCCATGAGAAGCGTTGGAGCCTGGGACTACGCAAGTTGGTCCTGACATTTAAGATGACATTGACCAGCCTCACTCATCCTTGAGTGGCATTACATAAGCAATAAACCCTAACCATCCCTTGGACATAAACCTTCACCAGTTCAATCTAATAAGAGTGCCATAATTACCCACTAAATCACCAGGCACCAAAATTTGGTTCTGTGGTTACCACCCAGCATAGTACGGGTAAATGGTTTCCTGGTGTACAGGAAACCATGTGGCTTGTCACTCAGTCTAGAGTCACCCACAGGCAGAAGGAAGAGGAAAGAATGAAGGAAAGAAAGACAGAAAAGGAAATGTTAATTCACTCGTTGGCAGAAGGACGAGGAAAGAATGATGGAAAGAAAGACAGAAGAGGATGGAAGGAAATATGGATGGAGGATAGGAAAGGGCAGACACCCGAGAGCAGCACATCGAGTGGATGGTGAGTGCCCCCCACCTACCTAACCCACAATACCGGATGATACCTAACCTAACCACAATACTGGATGATACCTAACCTAACCACAATACTGGATGATGCCTAACCTAACCACAATACTAGATGATGCCTAACCACAATAATGAATGATACCTAACTTGACCACAATAATACCTAACCTAACCACAACACTGGATCATACCTATCCTCCCTTATAGAGGCAACCTTGCCTAGTTACCTTCATAAAAAAAAAAAAAGGCTGGGAACAAATGTATGGTAAATAAAATTGCAATGAATGCCAATGAAAAAAAGGATATCTGTAATTTCCACCTTAACCAGTAATTAATTATTATAAAATCAATGTACTGCATATACAAATCAAAATCCAAAAAAAGGACTGAGGGCAAAATTTCATTAAATAAGTTAATAAAAGTAAATGTCATTACAATGGGGAAAAGTACCGTATCAGATAACAACAGTCATGGTCTGAGCTGCCTGTTAGGTGAAGACTACCCACTTTAAGGTCACAGAGCCACCTCATATAGTTTAGCCTGACTGGATTCCTATTGCTGGATAACACAAAGTGCTTCAGCATAATTCAACACCACAACTATGAAACTGCTTCTAACCACTGAACTTACAAACACTTACACAAGTGCATCTAACAAAGGAAATTCCAAAGATTAACCTTTGTGTTACCATCTGACACAGGCTGCGTCCTACCACGCGCAAATATTCGGCGCCCTAGGCCACACACTGAGAAACCCCCCCTTGTCACTGCAGTACAGTATTCTTGTGCACTCAATAGTTTATAAACAATTTATCTTCACACCCTTATTTATGCTTCGATAGTTGTAATTTTTTTTCACTGTAATCCTGAATAAATGTAATTGCTTATGGCACTGCAAAAAAGATCAGCCAAATGTAAATTATGCCTTTATTTTTTTTTATTTAAGTTTTTCTCATAGCAATATAATTTTTATGGTAAATGTTTGAGAAAAAGTTACAGGGAATTTATCTGGATACATTTTGATGTATAAAGAATTACTGTAGGTCAATTAGCGCTGATTTTATGGAGCACAAAGGGAAATTATGTTACGGTCTGCTTGTACAAGGCTCATCGCACACTGACTAGGGCAGTGGGGTGACGCTGGATGCGCAATGGGTTAAGCGTGGCGGAGGGACACATAGGGATGCAAGTAGTACTTTGTTCTCGCCCAGGGATGGATGCAAAATCATTTTATAACCAAAAACACAGGGGCCATTTCGTTTGACATAACCAGCTTCCAATGGTAACGAGTGGGTGAAATGTGCGCATACATAGCCTGTGTCAAATGGTAATGAGTGGATGAAATTTGTATTACACCCATTAAACAAGAAAGGGTTAATCATAAAATTCCAACTGAACCTCTTCAAGATATTCAAAATACAAATAACACTGAAATTAAAGTACAGTACAGTAATACAGTATATGCAAATTACAAAATTAACCATAATATCTAACTAGCATACTGAAATTAAAAAACACACATTTCAATAACATTCCAAGGTAATCCTTTACCAAATGGGTACGGCAAATCCACCTATAACAAACTCACGAACTCAAGGCAGCTAAATAATTTTGGTACATAAGTAACAAAGAATGTTTACTATTCCATTGAGACTGCAAGAAGTGATTGGAAAAAGGCAAAATATACCTATTTGGGGGTCTTTATGGAAGTGGCCAGGTCGCCCGTGGCAATGTCTACTGATGATCTCTCCGCCTCCGACAGGCGACATTGTTTACCATCGTTCTGACTGGATGCATCAGTGTATCCCATGTCAAAGCCATGGGAAACTTAATGATTTAACCAAACCTAACCTGACCAAACCAATCCTAATCCAACCTAACCTCACTTGCAATTTGACCATCAGCTTTCAAATTTAAATTTGTGTGTTAGGAATGCTAAATATGGCCGGTTACTGGCAGACGTCAGCAGAATATTTACCCGTTCTAAATCCTCATTTATAGTTTTCAGAGGCAAGTTTATAAAAATTGCCAGTAGCTGTAGTAATTCACAAATAATAACATGTAACTTGTGAAAGACTCATCGCAATAGAAAATATGAAGAGGCCGTGCCCATTTGGCAGAAAATTACCAATAATCATTCTTACTCCACTTGCACGTCCAACGGCATAAATTTCAAACAGTCTATTTATAGAGAAATCTCAACTGAACAGATTTAACATAACCACATATAAATAATACTGCAATTGCAATACGGTACTTTAATAGAAAGAATTGCTGGCAAACTACAGACTGCACGTTATCACACCACATTATTTGATTACTGAAATAAGATACACATTTCAGTTAGCAGTGAAGGGATCTTTGGCATATTACCTAGTATTAAATGTTAATTCTTTGCCAAATGAGCACAGCCTTTCTGTATTTTCTATTGAAATGAGTCTTTCACAGGTTACTTGTTACTTTCCTGGATTCCCACTGCTACTGGGCATTTGGTAAATCGTTACAAGGGTAAATTTTTAGAAGTAACCAACGTTTTCTTTTATTACAATTTTTATGTTTTCTAATGCAAAATACTGTGCTTTAATTAGTTTTGACCTTCATTTTTTGGGGAAAATCCCCCTTTAGGAATTTTGAGTAAGATTTCCAAAAGTGGGTATATCCCCTCAAATCAAGATCAAAATTAAATAAAAACACACTATGTTGCATTAAACTAACCCAAACTAACCTAACCTAATCTAACCTAGGCCTAACCTAGAGCCTCACATAGCCCGAGTGCACATGCCTGCACCAGCCAATATGGTGCGTCATTCATCCGCTACTGAGCAACAGCCTAACCTAAGCCACTATAATGACTACCCCTACAAAATTTGCTCCCCCAACTCAAACTAGGGATAAAAGGTAAGTCTTAGTTAGAATAGTTCAGGGACGTAATATAATGAAAATTGGTAACGTTGGTTACTTCTAAAGTTATACCGTTACAAGTTGCCAATACACCCCCCAGGTTGCGCAGTATTTTTCTGAACCTAACCTGCTGCTGCACAAAGTTTAGTTAGGTATCATACTATGCATTTATCGTGGTAATATCCCTGAACCGCATACTGCCAACTTGTAAAACAACACCGAGCATTTTTATAAACTTACCTTTGAAAGCCTATTTTATATATGGAGAATAATGGTGACATCAGGGTTGTCTGGAGATGCAGAGAAGAATGAAGGACTGAGAGGGAAAGAAGAGAGGTGAGTTGGGACGGCGCTGCTGGTATGATTTTAATATCATTTCACGATTTTTGTAGCTGTATACTTTCATTTAAGCTATTTAAGACCTAATTCTTTTACGAAAAGGGCACGTACAAACTGCCCAGTAGCTGTGATAATCCATGAAGAGTACCGTAACAAGTAACCTGTGGGACTCATTTCAATAGGCAATATGGAAAGGCCGCGCCCGCTTGGTAAAGAATTAATGCAAAACATCTAACACACACCTACCATCGTGAATAGCTGTATTTTCTCCGCCCATGCTTTGAACCACGGCATGTTGATGCACGACGTCATCTTCTTCTTCTTCTTCTTCTTAGGTTGAGGGTAGTGAAGCAGTGTAGCTTATACACCCTCCCCAGGTGGAGGTGGTACACCAGGAAGTGGGGCCTTGCAGGGATGACCATGAACTAGTGATTGGCTGAGATCTGGAAAAAGCAGTGGAGACTCATGTCACTAACAGGGATTAAAGGCGTCGAATTTGACCTGTGATGCGGAGGAACTGTTTCATGCTGCGTAGCACCTTGGTCTTGAGGTCCTCTGGTAGCCCGACACCAGCTAGCAGAATGGGAAGCGTGACATCATACACACCACAGGCGATCAAGGCTGAACGGAGAAAGGTTCTAGCAGAGAAGAATCTCGGGCACCGAAAGACGAAGCGGAGGATGGTCTCTTCTGTGTCACCACACCATTAAACAAGAAAGGGTTAATCATAAAATTCCAACTGAAAGGGTTAATCATAAAATTCCAACTGAAAGGGTTAATCATAAAATTCCAACTGAACCTCTTCAAGATATTCAAAATACAAATAACACTGAAATTAAAGTACAGTACAGTAATACAGTACAGTACAGTAACCCCTCCAATATCCGGATCAATAGGGCCATAGGCAGGTCCGGATAGTGGTCCTGTCCGGATATTGGGCCCCAGCTTATGGACTAGTACTTACGGACCCTAACTCTGAAAAACACCTATACAACTCCCTCTGGACATGCATAGCACCTTTTTAAGACCCAAATCACACCAATAAGGGACATAAAAGACTGAAATAAATGCAAAAGAACCATAAAATGAGGTTTTAGAGGTGAGTTTATAAAATATTAAACATTCTGGGTACTTACAAGTCCCTTGGTCTTGGACTGGTTTGAACCGCCAGTTTGCAGTCCACAGTTAATCCTCTGCACTCTAAATTCTAATTTCTTAACACTGCACAACACTGTAAATTCCTGTGTGTTCTAGTGGCAAGGTATTGCAGTTTATTCACTGTTTATTCACAAAAAACAAGCACCTGTGGCTTGCACTGTTATGAGTATCTGCTCTCCATCGGAGTTAAGCTGTGACTGTTGATGTTGGTGGGGTAACAGAGTTGCCAGATCGCAACAGCCACATTACCAATCTCCTCAACTTTCATTGTCAAATATAACTTTTCATTACCAAATTCGTAAAGCTAGCATATATTCTTCACTAATTATATATACAAGTGGAAATACATGTAATCACTCTCCTTATAACTAACACCATGTTGATTATTTTCACACTATGTAGGGTAGCAGATTAATCAGAGAGAGCAAACAATCCACCATCTCCATCCTGTGTATCCTCATACATGTGAAAAATCCATTTGGTAATGCATTATTCTAATGCATTACCAAACGAATTTTTCATTACCAAATTGGCCCACACTTGGTAATGAAAAATACCAAATGGCAACCTGACAGGGGAGGGGGGAGGGGGAGGAAGGAAGGGGTGAAGGGACCATGGTGTAACAGCTGTTTGGCGCCAGGCGGGAATTTCAAATTATGGGAGGGAAAAAAAGTCAGATTTTTTTCGATTTTTTTGCAGTTTTTGGCCATTTTGGGAATATTGGATCCCAGGAGGATTATGTCCGGTTAGTGGGGATGTTCGGATATTGGGCGTTCGGATATTAGAGGGATTACTGTATATGCAAATTACAAAATTAACCATAATATCTAACTAACATACTGAAATTAAAAAACATATATTTCAATAACATTCCAAGGTAATCCTTTACCAAACGGGTACGGCAAATCCACCTATGACAAACTCACGAACTCAAGGCAGCTAAATAATTTTGGTACATAAGTAACAAAGAATGTTTACTATTCCATTGAGACTGCAAGAAGTGATTGGAAAAAGGCAAAATATACCTATTTGGGGGTCTTTACGGAATTGGCCAGGTCGCCCGTGGCAATGTCTACTGATGATCTCTCCGCCTCCGACAGGCGACATTGTTTACCATCGTTCTGACTGGATGCATCAGTGTATCCCATGTCAAAACCATGGGAAACTTAATGATTTAACCAAACCTAACCTGACCAAACCAATCCTAATCCAACCTAACCTCACTTGCAATTTGACCATCAGCTTTCAAATTTAAATTTGAGTGTTAGGAATGCTAAATATGGCCGGCTACTGGCAGACGTCAGCAGAATATTTCATTCATTCATTCATTGCCAGACACCATGTATCCCAAATGGGGTGGCCAAGGGCTTAGAGTTAATTGTTTTACAGGAAGGGGCACTAATCCTTCACCAACCCCACTTGACACGTAGGGAGAACGTTATGCCAACAGCATCTGGTGTTCCCAGGCGGTCACCCATCCAAGTACTAACCAGACCCAACTTAAATCCTCATTTATAGTTTTCAGAGGCAAGTTTATAAAAATTGCCAGTAGCTGTAGTAATTCACAAATAATAACATGTAACTTGTGAAAGACTCATCGCAATAGAAAATATGAAGAGGCCGTGCCCATTTGGCAGAAAATTACCAATAATCATTCTTACTCCACTTGCACGTCCAACGGCATAAATTTCAAATAGTCTATTTATAGAGAAATCTCAACTGAACACATTTAACATAACCACATATAAATAATACTGCAATTGCAATACGGTACCTTAATAGAAAGAATTGCTGGCAAACTACAGACTGCACGCTATCACACCACATTATTTGATTACTGAAATAAGATACACATTTCAGTTAGCAGTGAAGGGATCTTTGGCATATTACCTAGTATTAAATGTTAATTCTTTGCCAAACAAGCACAGCCTTTCTGTATTTTCTATTGAAATGAGTCTTTCACAGGTTACTTGTTACTTTCCTGGATTCCCACTGTTCAGGGACGTAATATAATGAAAATTGGTAACGTTGGTTACTTCTTAAGTTATACCGTTACCAGTTGCCAATACACCCCCCAGGTTGCGCTGTATTTTTCTGAACCTAACCTGCTGTTGCACAAAGTTTAGTTAGGTATCATACTATGCATTTATGGTGGTAATATCCCTGAACTGCATACTGGCAACTTGCAAAACAACACCGAGCATTTTTATGAACTTACCTTTGAAAGCCTACCGTATTTTATATATGGAGAATAATGGTGACATCAGGGTTGTCTGGAGATGCAGAGAAGAATGAAGGACTGAGATGGAAAAAAGAGAGGTGAGTTGGGACGGCGCTGCTGGTATGATTTTAATATAATTTGACGATTTGGGGGGCTGTATACTTTCATTTAAGCTATTTACCGATAAGACCTAATCCTTTTACGAAAAGGGCACGTACAAACTGCCCAGTAGCTGTGATAATCCATGAAGAGTACCGTAACAAGTAACCTGTGGGACTCATTTCAATAGGCAATATGGAAAGGCCGCGCCCGCTTGGTAAAGAATTAATGCAAAACTTCTAACACACACCTACCATCGTGAATAGCTGTATTTTCTCCGCCCATGCTTTGAAACACGACATGTTGATGCACGACGTCTCCAGCCATGAAGACAGCATGGCGTCTTAGGTACGGGTCATGTAATAAGCTTTAATTTTATTTACCTAAAAGTTCTAGTATTTTTTAAATTATTTTGTCAAAATGTACAGATATTGAAAAAATAAAACATATCAGCTTCAAAAGTACCGAAATTATAGCGCATCTGTTATAATACAATAGTGCTGCCAAGCTACAACACGAAACGGATTTAAGATGCACGCCAACGTTTCCCTAAAGCCCCCCGCCCTTTAACCACAACATAATAAGTTGCGAAAACTATATATCGAGGACAAAAAGTGAAATTGTAGGAAACATTTAAGTGAGAAAAGTTGGATGAATAAGAGCAATATCTATGTGTGCGTGTGTGTGTGTGTGTATATATATATATATATATATATATATCAAATAACTTTCGGGAAAAAAAGGCAAAAAAGAATAAAGGAGCTCAGTGATCAGAAGACTTGAAGGGTAAAGAACAAAACTGAAGAGAAGTAGCGATGCCTTGCTGTAGAAAAGGCAATACCCCGTATCTACTGTACAGTACAACTGAACTGAACTGACCCACACTCAAATAACATCATTTGACAATAATTTTTCGATTACTAAATATATCTGAAATATCCGCCGTAGCAGCAGAACACCGCCTAGACGTCGCGACCCCGCCCCAGGAGGAGACAATGGAGAGGCTTTGAGGGCCCGCGCTCTATTCAGGCAGTATGAGCATATGTCCCCTACTACTTTGCGCCCTTATTCCCAGCAACAGACCCAGCGGGGACTGTTCAGTGCGAGGGCATTACTCTCCAGCCGGACCAGCCCTCGTCAGGTTCGGGGTGGGGCTGAAGTGTCAGTCCCGAGCAGCACCCCTGTGACGGCCTCTAGCCGCACACCTATAGAGACGGCCTCTAGCCGCTCAGGTGCTGCTCGCCCCCCCCCCTTTCTCCTGCAGAAATAGTGACGGCCTCTGGCCGCACTCGGGGAGAGCAAGGTATGCCTCTTCTCCTTCAGCTGCCTAAGGGAGTAAGATACCAGTGACGGTCTCCAGCCGCACCAGCAGGCAGGTGACGGCCTCCTCCCACACCTCGACTGCACGTCACTTCCCCTGCAGGACACAGGTGACGGTCTCCGCCTGCACCTCGCCCATGGTCCTGCTAGGAAGTCAGGCCTCGGTGACGGCCTCCAGCCTCTAGCCGCCCTCCCCCTTTTGCCTACAGGACCTTGGCGATGGTCTCAAGCCGTGCCAGGGAGGGACGTCACAACCAAAGTCTCTCACCCCCTGAGACTTCCCCAGTGAAGGATGACCCTTGCTCGACTCGCCCCTCCTGTAGCAGAGCAGGATGTTCCTCCACTCTTCTCCATCGAGGCAGCCCCCAGGAGGAAGCTTCCTGCCTGAAAGAAGTGTGGTTAGGTCCTGTTCTGTCCCCAGGCATGTGTGCCATCTAACCGGCGCCCATGGGAGACGACCAGCTGATGGACTCCTGCCGGAGGTGATGCCGCAGTCCGACCCTGATGGCTGCCCAACAGAAGGGAGACCGCAGACGCCGGACTCCCCATGGCACCCCTGCAACCCCGGGGTGTGACCTTTCCAGCCCTAGACGACGGCGACCTCCTCCCCAGGGTAGGCACAGACAAGCGCGCCTGCTCGCGCTGTTTGGCCCGAGCCCCGAGGACCAGACTACCCCACCAGGCCCCACGAGTAGAGGGCCTTCCACCACGCCCAACCACAGCCCCCAGCAGACGACGTTACCTTTGAAGGTCGTCCCGTGGCCCTTGAGAGAAGGGACACCAGATGGGATCCCACCAACACCTGGCCGACACCTGGGGACCACCTGGCTCCTGCAGCCTGGCTGGAGTCCTCTAGCCTGCCCTGCGTAATAGTGACTGCCCAAACATATCGTGACTATAGTGCTCGTGGTATATATGCAGTGTCGAACTATAGCTCTAGCGACTATGTAGTGTGCCTATATGTTTATGTGTGTACAGTACTGTGTTGTACTAGTGCTCTTACCACTGTGTGATATACGGCAAGACACTTATTTCCAGACTGATATATACCAGAGCCTAAGTAACAAACTGTGTGAGATCTAATATCCCTTATTGTGTAGTATCCGTCCAGTGTCCGTCTGACTGGATAGTATCCAGCGTGATACCCACAAACCAGTCAGGACCCTCTAATCTTTCCAGCACAGTTGATAGTAAATAGTGTATCGTGTACAACTTCCATCCATATTGTACGAAGGTTGTAATTTAGATAATACACTTGTAAGGTTGCTGTCCAGAGTTTTTATGTCCTGCGCTTCTCGTTGTGTGTTCTAGCTCCGGTCTCGAAAGAGGACCCCGGATCTATCGTTGGTGTTTCTAGGACGAAAAGTCGCCCTAAAAACACCTAGCATAACAATATCTATAAGAGTTAGTTAGATTAGTCATCATCATCATCATCCGGACCTCCTTTCCCACCCTAGGGCAGGGTGAGGAGTAGCAACGTCCAGATAGCCCAAGTCTGCCCAGTCCAATAGGCCACGCTTCCATTCACTTATCATTCAAGCCCCTGGAATCTTGGCTCTATCTGATACGCCAGAAACTTTCTCCACATTCTGTAGCTTCAAATAAGCCATGATAAACGTATCCGACAGAGTCACTCTGGACGCTGTCACACACACACACACACACACACACACACACACACACACACACACACACACACACAAAGGGGGGGGTGCCAAATCCCTGATCATGAATTTATCCTCACAACATTCATCCAGCCAGCTTGATCCCTTGTTATTTCCTGGGGGTAAGGTGGTTCAGTGGTAGAGCGTCGGACTCGTGAGTTCGAGCCATGCCCAGTAGTTGCCATGCTTGGAGGGGAGGACCTTCCTGTCACCTAGCAGGGCTCTATGATCTAACAAGGTCTAGCTCGGGGAAACATTTCCATTTTTTTCTTGTCAGTTCCCTAGCCTTACCGACTTCCATACCCATCTTCCTCACACACTCATCCACCATATCTCTCCATCTTCTCCTTGGCCTACCTCGCCTCCTCCCTCTTTTAAATTCGCTCAAATATACCTTTTCCACCACTCTGTTGTTATCCATCCTCTCCATATGACCATACCATCTCAGTACACTCTCTTCGATTCTGTCCACAGACTTCCTCACTCCACATCTCTCACGAATCGCATTATTTCATATCCTATCCACTCTCTGTACTCCATACACATTCCTCAGCAGTCCCATCTCCACTGTTCCCATTCTTGACTTTTCATTTTCATGCCACACCATAGTTTCACATCCATGTGTTAAAGTTGGCACTAACACTCCATCAGGTAAGCCTCGTGCAGCTGCAATTCTCAAGCCTCTGTTTCTTATCAAGGCCTTCATAGCACCAGCTACTTTCCTTCCTAGTGTCACTCTACTTTCCACTTCTTTTGCATATTTTCCTCTGTTTTCTATCACTGTACCCAGGTATTTGAACTCTCTCACCAATTCCTGTCTCTCTCCATTCACTGTAACATACAGTGGGAGTCATCTTCTCTCTCAATTACCATCACTTTACTTTTTTCTATATTCATTCTCAAGGCTCACAGACATAAGCAAAACTGTGTAGTAGTCTACCAAGTTCTTGTCCGGAATGTGCACACAGTACTGCATCATCAACATACAACAAATTTGAGATGTTCTGTTCATCACCATTCATGACCAAAGCCGTCGCTCTCTTCATTACTTGTGATTATTACTTCTCTCATCACCTCATCCATATATATATTGAACAACTATGGGGACACAACCTTGTCGCATGCTCACACTGATAGTGAGCCATTCACTTAGATGCCCATTTACCTTTTCACATGCTTCACTACCATCATAAAAACTTTTTACGGCACCTAGCAGCTTACCATCTACACTGTACATGCGCAAAACCTTTCAAAATCCTTCTCTGTCTAGCCTACTTTGTCGTATGCTCTATGGATTCGCTGATATTCCCACCCACCAGAGTCCAGTGCGGCCCCCGTTGTCCTCTTACATTAACTTGGCCCATTTTTTTTCCCTTTTGCATATTTCGCGTAACTCATTAGCATATAAGGACTACTATTGCGCTACTTCCATTCCACAGCACTGCTTTGTGACCACTACCATGATTTTAATCTCTCTCGTTACAACTCGGCATTTAAGATGAAGGGGATGGCAGTTTTTGGCCAGGTTAGAGTAGAAAGGGTACAATGTGGGTTACTACTACTGCTAATCCTTTCCATACCACAGCTGAATTAAATCGTCGAAAAAGCACCTGGAAGTGGTATGAATAAATTGAAAAATTACGTCATCGGACTGAGGGGAATTAAAACAGAATGGCGTAAGCTGTGGTATGGTCTCTGTTTTCATCTGAGGGAAGTAAACCACTGAATAAACTGAATACTAATTCGCGGTTGCGAAAAATTCAGTGAACCCTAGTTATGACACAGGGATGAGCTTCCTTGGTTACTGGTGACCTTTCACTTTTTTTTCCACTTTGCATCTCCTTATCATCCTTTATGAAATCCACGTAAACTTCCTCAACATTAAAACGACTGAAAAAGAATACAGGAGAATGCAAGAGTACACAAGAGAATACAAAAGATTGATATGACGTGAGCCTCCAAAATAAATCGATGAGATGCTCCGAGCCACATTTATCCCCTACGATACTACCTATAGCATTAACTGATTATCCTAATGGCTCGTTTAACTGATACTCGTCAAGTTAGGTCTTTTTCTTCTTCTTTTGCTTCCCTTCTGAGTCCTCTCTCTCTCTCTCTCTCTCTCTCTCTCTTCTTTTTCCTCCTTCTCCTCCTCTTCTTCCTCCCTTTAACTCTTCCTCTTCCTCCTCCTCCTCCTCCTCTCCACTCTTCCTCTTCCTCTTCTTCTCCCCTCCTTCCTCCTCCTCCTCCTCCTCCTCCTTTTCAGTCCCTCTGCTTTCACCCGTTTTCTGTGTTAAAATTCCGAGTCCGTTTTCTTAAACAGAGGGGACGCACCAATAAATTACTCAGAATCATATGACTTTTCTTCCTTTGCCTCTGGAATTTGTCTTCCTGTTAGTCTCATCTTTCTGCATTATACAGGGTGGTCCAAAAATCGTGCCTTCCTCCCTTGTGAGCTCCTGGGACGGTTCTATCTGCTGGTGTGAGAGGCGCAGACATTTTGAGTGCTTCACGAAATTGCCAGTCAACTATGCAATCAGTCTCATCCTTGACTGGCAATATATAAGTAATACTGTACACCCCTATGCAGACCGCTATGGGCCACATCTGGTATGAGTGCCTTATCTCACCAGACCACCAGGCGTCTGTTTCGTTTTATGGTTACCACCTAACGTAGTAAATGGTTTCCTGAGCTACGAGAAATAATTTTTGGCTTGTCTGTGTGTAGGATCTTCTGAAAGTAGTTCCACACTGAGTGAGAGGATGGCGGCCCCCCCCCCCTCTCTCTCTCTCTCTCTCTCATTTCTTGTCAAAACATCACAGAATTTTTCATTTAAAAATCACAGTAATGAGATAATGTTAGAGGCAATCTATTAAACTGACGGTACATTTCATGTAATCTTTGCCAGGGATTGTGAGAAATTAGAGATAATGTGAAAGAATGAAGAAATAATGTGAGAGAAAGAGTGAATGAATGAAGGCATATATGTGTGTGTGTGTGTGTGTTACGCAGTTACGTATCATTGACAGATAAATTATACATGTTCTTTACAAAAAATACATACTGTACATAAGAATTACATCAAATCTGTAATATTTCGACAAGAAATGAGAGAGAGAGAGAGAGAGAGAAAGAGAGAGAGAGAGAGAGAGACATGCTATCGACAGGACATTAAAGGCTGTGCTGGTGTCATTTTACCCTACCGAACGGAGCCACGGCCCTGCATGACAAATAGATATAAATTACAGAATATTTGTCTCCCGTCTGCGGCCAATGGATGTGACGGCTGTGCGTGTAAAATGTTATAGTCTACAGTATCGTGACAAACTTACGGCCAGATCCATTAAAGAGATGCTGAAACGTATTTTGGGCAATTTACAGGGATGAGTGTGGGGACGGTGGCTACGGGGGTGTGTGGTGGTGGTGGAGGATGGGAGTGATGGTGAGGGAGGGGTGTGTGGTGGTGAAGAATGGGGGTGATGGTGAGGGAGGGGTGTGTGGTGGTGGAGGATGGGGGTGATGGTTGGTCAGGGATGTGTGGTGGTGGAGGATGGGGGTGATGGTTGGTTAGAGATGTGTGGTGGTGGAGGATGGGGATGATGGTAGGGAAGAGGTGTGTGGTAGTGGAGGATGGGGGTGATGGTTGGTTAGGGATGTGTGGTGGTGGAGGATGGGGGTGATGGTTGGTTAGGGATGTGTGGTGGTGGAGGATGGGGGTGATGGTTGGTTAGGGATGTGTGGTGGTGGAGGATGGGGGTGATGGTTGGTTAGGGATGTGTGGTGGTGGAGGATGGGGGTGATGGTTAGTTAGGGATGTGTGGTGGTGGAGGATGGGGATGATGGTTGGTTAGGGATGTGTGGTGGTGGAGGATGGGGATGATGGCTGGGGAGGGATGTGTGGTGGTGGAGGATAGGGGTGATGGTTGGGGAGGGGTGTGTGGTGGTGGAGAATGGGGGTGATGATAGGGGAGAGGTGTGTCGTGGTGGAGGATGGGGGTAATGGTTGGGGAGAGGTGTGTTGTGGTGAAGGATCAGGGTGATGGTAGGGGAGGGGTGTGTGGTGGTGGTAGTGGAAGATTATATTAGTTATGAAGTGCTGGAAAGGATGTAGAGTCACAGTATTGTCTTTTTCCATCACTAAGCTGCGTGAAAGGAAATGGAAAATGATGAAAACTTTTGCCAATTTAAAGTGAATGAATTACAGTTGGACGACACGTACCCATCAGCTAAAATGGAAGGGGTTAGGGATTTTTGCCAGGAGAAAACGAACCAACTATAGGAAATATCGTCCCGTATGCGTTGTGGTGGTGCTAATGACAGACCGGGGAAGTGCCTCTGATGCTTTATTTTTTCTGTCGCTTTCTTTCACTTGCTGTTGCTATCTTTCTCTCGGCCTGAAGAGTAAGGTGATTCTATTATGGGATGAATCGGTTCCTGTGGTTTGATATGCATGTCTGTTATCCCAGAATTTTCTCAGCGCGCGCACGTAGCCTACACACACACACACACACACACACACGCATATACAGAGAGAGAGAGAGAGAGAGAGAGAGAGCTTGCATCCCAACAAAAACCGAGGTCCATTACCATTTGTTAGACCTTGCGAACAACAGCAATTAAGAGCGTCCTCACGTCTGATAATTCGACTGTAAGGTATTAATAAGAATAAGAATAAGAATAATAGTAGAAGTAATAAAGTATCGCCTGGACTGTGTATGAAAGAATGTGACAATATGGACTAAGAATGCATGTTGGTCGTGGACAAGGTGTGGGGTGGCCTGAAACATAGAGAAGGCATCGAACAAAACATGCCGTGTGTGCTTTATGCTATGCCAAATGACTCGTTTTACTTCAAGTTTTACGTTCGTTCCAGAAGCCACTTGAGTTTGTTCTATCGGTCACAAAAGTTCTGCTTGCCGCCTCTCCTACTTGCCGCCTCTCCTGTTTGTCACCTCTCCTGTTTGTCGTCTCTCCTACTTGTTGCCTCTCTTGCTTGTCGCCTCTCTTGCTTGTCGCCTCTCTTGCTTGTCGTCTTTCCTGCCTGTCGCCTCTCCTGCTTACTGCCTCTCCTGCTTGCTGCCTTTCCTGCTCTTCTCTCCTTGGAGTTTGAAAATCAGGCTCTTGAGTCCGAAGCTAATGGTACTGATGACACTGATCGGTGGCCTTACACAGGGTGGTCCATATACAGTATACAGCATCTCAATTTTCGTGTGTTGTGGAGACGCCTCAGTGTTACCAGTGTCTGCCCTGCATTTAATCTACTTTCCGAAACTTCTTCAGTACCTCACAGTGTACGTTTTTTATGCCCAGCCGTTGCATGGCTAGTTGCTGATTTTACAAAGCATCCCAAATATTTCCACTCCTCACACTAGTAGACTTAGAAAAAAAGAAGTTATAAGATGCTTTAATTCTTTTGCAGTCAATCAGAAAATAGACTGTGAATTAGCAAGAAAGAAGGAAACAAACTATATGTAGATAAAATGCATAAAAACAGATAAAAATGTATTGTATATAAAGAAAGTGTATTATAATAAGATGTTTCAATTCGGCTCCAGTGATCCGTCAGGTGGGCGTCTGGGAAGTGTGGGATTTTCCTGTGTGTTTTATGGAGGGTGACTGTCTCCGTAACGGGCTCTTTTATCACCTGTATCGACACTCCTAAGTTCCTCCGATTCCCCACACCTACTCCTCCACCTTGCCTCATCTCGCTTCATCTAACCTCACTTCGCCTCATCCCACCTTACTTCACTTCGCCTCACTTCATTTCACCCCACTTCACTTAATCTCACCTTACTTCGCCTTATCTCACCTAATCTCACCTCACTTCTCCTTCCCTCACCTAGACTTCCCTTACTTCACCTCATCTCACTTTACTTCGCCTTACCTAACCTCGCCTCGCCTCATTTCTCCCCATCTCACCTACCTTAGCCTCACCCGACTGCACCTCACTCCATTTAACCTCACCCCCCCCTCTCTCAATTCACCCCACGCCACCTCACCTCACGTCACCTCGTTGACATGCGCCTATATTTCAAAGTGCCGCGAACTGCACAAATGGAGAAATTATACTCACACCTGGAATACTATCTTCTTAACAGCTTTTCTATATACTGGTATCATTTTTAAATATCAAATAGAAGAATTACAGTATGCCCACATATGCACGGTTATTTTCTCAAGTTACAACTTTTCTAAATGTGGGCGTCATTCCTTCGATATAAAAGTGGCGAAAAGTAAGCAGCCTCTCCAAATATGCGTATAAATCTTCGATATTAAAACGCTATCCCTCAACAAAACAGGAAAAAAAATATACCATCAGTTTAGGACATATTAACGATATTAAAAGTACTATTTCTCAACACGGTACGATACAGCATAAACATCAATCCAGTTTTCAATAAATTCCTCGATAAACACTACTCCATTCTTTACTACGACACAGTACACATCAGTTCTGTATTTATTTTCATCTACCTAGCACTTAATTCCTCGATATATTTAAACACACTCCTCCTCAGGGCAATACGATACAATATATATGTATAAGATAAAGGACAGTACTGGATTTGGTAATATGTGTGGAGGTGAATTTCGTAACAGCCCTTGCCTTTGAAGGTGCTCCTCTCCGCTCGCCAATATAAGTTCCCGGCTGTGATCCATGAGAGAGAGAGAGAGAGAGAGAGAGCAAAAGAGTAAGCGAACGAGCAGCTCCACCTGTCTTATTGTTATTTACTGATTAAATGTGAACTGCAGACAGGCAGCTATTGCAGTCCTGTATGTCTGTACGTGGATTCAGATAGAAGAAATTTTGGTTGTTAAGGTGAATAAAATCGTCTGAACCTGGGAAGAATAACACGCTATCGTACTGAAAATTCATAATATTGAAAGAGTTACATTATAGTACAAGGCAAGTGCTGTGTCAGTATGCATAATCAAGTAAAGCAAATATTTGTGTCAGCTGAATAAAATCACCTGCTGCTAAAAGAACATTCTAACGATATAAACAGCTCAAATGTTATAATTATCTTATACGGATTATGCCAGGATGAAACACAAATAACATGAAATACATCAGCGAAGTTTGAAGGTTTTTATCTTGTTCCCCGATCTGACCTCACCTCAACCTTCAGGTGGGAAACAAGGCTTAGAAGACTATGACGATGATGATGACGATGATGGAAATATCAAAGCTCAAAAAGTAAAAAAAATAGCAAAGGAAACGTACTAGAAAGCCTCCTGATTTCACTAGCACAGAGCCCAGTGCGTCTGTAGTGGAGTTACCGCTAAGTAATGCAGTGTCAAGGCGGTGAATCCAGGTGTTGGCGGGTGTGGGGTAAAGAGTGTTTGTCTCACTTTGCATAGGGATGTGGGGAGGGGTAGTGGTAAGGGGAAGGGGAGGGAGAGGGGATGAGAGTGAGGCTTTCCCCTTACCCCACCTACTCCTCCCTCCACTCCATCTACTTTCCTTCCCCTTCCCCCACTCTCGTCGACAACTTTACTACAGATAGGAGTCAGGGATTTTTCGCTGAGCTTCTGATCCTGCCAGCGACCTCCTGCATGACTCCTGGGACCTCCCTGCCTCCTCTTTCCCCTGTCTCCCTTACTTCCCTGTTTGTCCCCTGCCTCGTATACCTCCCTACCTCCTCTCCCCCCTGCTTTGTCTGCCTCCTACTTCATCCCCGTCTCTTCTGCCTATCATCCTCACTCCTCATCTCCCCCTGCCTCCCATACTCCCCTGTCTATCCTACTGTACTTCCCTGCCTCCCCCACCTGCCTCCCTCTGCCTCCTTATCTCCCAGATCCCCCCTGCCTCCCCTACCTCCTGCCTTTCCCCTGTTTCTCCTATCTCCCTTCCTCCCCTGCCTCACTCCCATCCCATATCATCAACATCACCATCATTGTTATTATTATCATTTACTACTACTACTACTACTACTACGACTACTACTACTATTATCATTATTATTATTATTATTATTATTATTATTATTATCACTGTCATTATCATCATCATCACCATCACCAGGTTGTGATGGGGAGGGACGAAACTCTACCAAACTCCCCAGGCTGACAGAGGCTGGGGGAGGCTGGGGAGGGAGGGTGATGTACTGATACAGGGAGTCGTATGGAGATTTCCCCCGGGATATCCCTCTGATCCCGCCTTGATCAGAACCTAGACAACGCTCCCATTTTATTAGGCCTTTTTGCTTGTCTTACCCTGAATCTCTTGTCTCTTTTTCAACTGGAAGGCATGTTACTCTCTCTCTCTCTCTCTCTCTCTCTTTGTGCACCCCTTCAACCCATGGACGCATTTTTAGATGCGGGAGCGTCTCAGACGCGGTCCGGTCAGTCAGTCAGTCAGCAACAACCCAGCCATATCCAAAAACAAGTCACTTAGGAAGAGGTACAAGGGAACTTCCTTACGCAGCAAGAATACAGTTCGATGAGTATAAAAATCCTTAAGGGGTGACTGACTGACTCAACAGTTCCATGAGATCCTTCCCCAACTAAAAACGAGACCTGTCATATGGATGGTGGAATTTTTGCCCCCGGGCGTCCCTCTGCTGACTCCGCTAGGACCCGGATGAGATGCGACGTGATGGAGGATTTAGTGAGACAGTAATTGCCGCCGGAAGGGGAGATGCTGCTGATGCTGAGGAGACGGAGGCTAATGGGTCAGGCGTAATTGCAAAAAATGAGGAGCCGTATTCCGAGTGTCCCTATGAAATTTCGTAATCCCTCTTCCTTATCGATTTATTCTGTCCGTTACGCCTCAATATCCTCATGTAGTGGTGTATAATTGATTCAAACTTTGTCAATATCAAAACAAGTAACACACCAGAATTTGTTAGGGTTCCTCGGGCTCATTCTCATTTAAGTAGTATTCTGTTTCACCTAACGCCAGACGATTTTATTTAAGTCGCTGGAGCAAAAGTGTTAAATACAATACTCTTTTTACTCTAACTTGGCCGAAATTTTGGTCCTTTTGCAGTTTATTTCACGTAGCTCTATGGCAGAAAAAGACAATACTACTGCTCTACATCCTTTCTAAAGCGCTTCTTCATGACTAGCATCATATTCGAGATGGAGAGAGAGAGAGAGAGAGTAACTTTAGGCCAAGTTACAGTGTAGAGAGTATAGTACCATTCACTCTCTCATGGTCGGGGAAGCTCTAGCATTCTATTTCAGGTAACTTGTGAGCATTTTATTCAGCTATGAGTGAGTAACAGGAGCCTGAAATTGATAATATTTTTAGTTTCATTCCTGTCAATTACGTCTCTGTTTCATCTACGCCAGGGCATTTTAAGTTGAGAGTGGGTAACAGGAGGTTGAGAATGTTAAATGCCTCTACAAATACCTGCCTATCCTGTGTCTATCTTCCCATGTACTATACTCCATTCACTTTAACTGGGCGTAAAATTGGCATCTTTCCATCCTGAGTGTTGAGCTGAAACAAATGATTAACGCTAGAGTATGACCCTAGTCACAAAGATTTTATGTGAAAAGGATGCTGAACCGTAGTGTTGTCTTTTTGTGCCGCTGAGCTACGTGAACTAAGCCACAAAAGGACGAAAACCTCCGTCAACATAAAATGAATAAGCCATAGGTAAAGCTACTCACTCCTTGACTCATATTCTCGTCGGTTAAGGAAGCTCCCTAACATGTCTTCCTTAGACTTTTTTTTTTTTTTTTTGGGATATGGCTGGTTTATATCATCTTATACGTTATTCCCGCAAAGTATGGCGATACTGAAAGATTTTACATAACACGGAAGGGGACTGTAAGGTGTATCAAAGTATATCGCTTAGGAAAAGGTGTCTGAACTTCTATAACCGACGAGAATATGGGTTCTTGTCAAACCATCACCCAAACCTGGAGATTGAGCCGTCCCCGCGACACATGAGGTAATGCCAGGTGAGTTTCAAGTGGAGTGCTGATTGCAAACACCCTGTATATAAATGCAGTCGGTCACAAACATTTTATCTTTCTCTGCTTCTCACTTTCCTCTCCTGGCTTATATTCCCGAGAAGAGAGAGGAATGTTGTGTTTCTCTGCCCATAGCTTATTCACTTTGATAATGTATAACGTTGACGTGGCGTATGTTGCTGACGTTGGGTGTATGATGCTGACGTTAATTGTATGATGCTGATGTGTATGATGCTGACGTCGAATGTAGATGCTGCCGTTAAATGTATGATGCTGATGTGTATGATGCTGACGTCGAATGTATGATGCTGACGTCGCGTGTGATGCGGACGTCAGGTGTATGATGCTGGCGTCTAGTGTACTGTAGGATGTTGATGTCTAGCGTGCGAAGCTGGCGTCAAATTTATGAAGCTACATACGAGTATATAAAGCTGACTCATGATGCTGAGGCCAAGTACAGAACGCTGACGTCATGGAACAATACCACGGGAAGGAAACCCTAATTACGAGGTTGAAATTAATGCCCGAGATAATTAGTGTGGGCGTGTTAATGAAACTGTCGTCTGAAGCTGAACAAATGGTGCTCCGCCGATGCTCCGTCTTCCTCCACACACACACACACACACACACACACACACACACACACACATTGCCGTAGGATACATAGCAAGCTTGTAACATGGTATGCAAAGAGTTGTAAGGTCGAAGCATACATCTGTCTATCTGTCTGTCCATCCATCTATCTATCTCTCTACCTATCTATCTATCTATCTGTCTGTCTATATAAGAACACGATAAATTTTCAAACAACTAATTAGCTGGCACGCTTACCGGATGAACACAGACATTTATAAACTTTCTCATAGGCAGGACAACTCTACAATTCTATTCCAACTATAATGACAGACGTTTTTATTAAGAAATTCATAGGGAGTTAATAGTGTGAAGACCCATTAATATTCTCAGTGGCCACCTGTAGCATTGGAGTGTGGTAATGGAGGGTATGTGAGAATGATCGTCTAAGTGTTTTATGCAATTTATTTATTTATTTATTTTTTTTTTTTTATGCGTCCGACTCTGGGCATAAGCTTAACATCCCGTCTCCTAAGGGTCAGCAGTCCCACGTACCATACACCTCCACATGTCACCACTTCCGCGCTAACACTCACCGTCCATATCGAATACATGCTAGGGCTGTCTCGTACAGGACTGGTGAATTAGTACTAGCGGGGATGTTTCTTCATGTCGCCGAGTTTTATGGCAGATCAGTATAGCATGCTTTTAGAGACATTCAAATCCTTAAAACCGCGTCCACTGGGATCACAGACCACCTCTCTACTGAACCACACCTCATACGCACACACATCACCCCTCACACTTCACACCCTACGCCCCACAACCCACACTTCACAACCTATTCCCCCACAGTCCACAGTTCACTTACCCACACCTTACACTCCCCCACCTTACGCCCCCACACCTCAAGTCCCTTACCCCTCACACTCTCATCCCTTACACCACACACCCTTACCTCCTACACCTCCCACCCTAATCCCCCCCTCACACCTTCTCCAGGCGCCTACAGAAGCACGGTATATCACTCGGAGATAACACAAGTTCTATTCAGTTGCTCTCTCGATGCCTGGGACTTATACGCCTCTAGGCCGGGAACAAGGCGGAGAGGATGGAGAGGCGATAATGTTTGAGCAGGAGAATGGGCGAGAAACTGGAGAGGGGAGCTGAGGAAGGTGTTGCTGGGAATTTAGTGTTAGGAGAGGCAGGGTAATGTAACCTAATTTGAACTAACGTAAGCTAACCTAATCCAACCTAGCCTAGCCAAAAAGTGCAATCAGTTAGTGAAATGTGTGACAGGAATAAAGACAGACACCTGGACAGCCTTATGCTTGGCTGAGTCAGGAAGTCAGCCACTGAAGTTTGTTCTAGCAAAGAGGAAGGTTTTAGAAGAAACACTGCAGTTGCTTAGAATGGTAGAACTGCGTTGAATTTGTGTCGTATGATCTTTGACACATGACACTGGCAATCCATAATTCAATTCATTTCAATTAATTCTGCCACTGAGCAACGTGAAATAAGTTGCAAAAGGATTTTTAAAAATCTGGGCCTAGTTTAAGGTGAAAAGACTATAGTGTATTTTTACTATTATTATTATTATTATTACTACTACTACTACTACTACAACTACTACTATTACTACCGCCGCTATCACCATTATCATCATTACTACCACAACCAGAACAATATCAGCAAGGATGAAAGGCGTATGAGAGAGTACCCTTTCCATCCCTACCCTGACCATCACACCACACGCCCCAAACCCATTAATGCTCCTATTATTAACCCCGGCAGGCGGCCTCCTGTCCCTGAAGGCTCACATTACGGGGCATCGAGGGGAACCTGCTCTGTGAATCCTTACGCGAATCACTGAATCTTTTTTCCTGGGAGACTATATTCATCTTTTTTCTTGGACGTCTTACAGCAGCAAAATTATTCTGGGTGTTTTTATTTTTATTTTTTTGAGATATGAGAGTACATTTTTTTTTTTTTTTTACAGTAGCAAATATTTTCTGGTCGCTTTTAACTGGCGTAATTATTGAGTTTTGTGAAAATGCACTTTATTCTTTAACTCATCCAGTGCGCCTTCTGTTGGAATGTAGTATAATATTGTTTCTAAGGGAAGGGTGTGTATCAGGGTACAGGCGTAAATATGGGAAGGTTCGGTCTGATTCCCGTACAGGGGAAACTCGTAAAAACAGACTGTGTGTGTGTGTGTGTGTGTGTGTGTGTGTGTGTGTGTGTGTGTGTGTTTCATGAAGATAAGATGTTTCAATGCTGCAGGAATTGTGTCTGATACCATTAGTTCCTGCTGTGATTAGAAGGAACTGATTAAGTTGAAATGAAGCTTAAATTCTCTTTCAGTACGATAACAATATAAATTGGCTATATATATAAATATAAATCTATCTATGTATCTATCTATATATGTATATACGAGTATACTGTATCATTATTCTTGTTACCGTCAGACGATTTCCCATAATATAGATTCTCTCTCTCTCTCTCTCTCTCTCTCTCTCTCTCTCTCTCTCTCTCTCTCTTCCTATCGATCAGTCTATCTCTCCGTGAATTTCAGGAAGGCTATGACTATTCTCATGCCTGGAGGTATAAATTCTACCAGCATTTAGACAGCAAAAAACCCTGCACATCAAATGGATCTGGAGAAACAAAAGAACGTCTGGAAACATGAAGCTTCGATTCGTGCGAAGGGAGGCACCTCGTCAGCTGGTCTGCATATTGAGGGTTGCAATATCCCCGCCTGCATAGCAATGAACCCCCCCAGCCCAACCCCACCTCCATCCCCTCTCTCCGATTTCAACCTCTCCGACTCCACCCTCTCCCCTCTGATTCCAGTCCCCAATCAGCCTCCAACCTCACGCCCTCAACTCCAGTCCCTCTTTCCCCTTCGACATCAGTCCCCTTCCCTTCCCTCCCCCCACCACCACCCGGCGTGTCTTTGCAGGTCGTTGCACGCCTCACTTCCTCTATGCATTTCATATATGCCGTAAAGATATTGTGCTCACGCCAATTATCATACTGAAGCAAACAAATTATGTCCCCTGCTAGTGACTGCTCCGGAATATAGCAACCAAGGTGTGCAGAGTATACCAACTGTTTAGCGTGGCTCTATATATATATATATATATATATATATATATATATATATATATATATATATATATATATTGACCCACATTTCGAGGGCTTATGAACTCCCTGACGTGTAGATCCTTAGTTTTTTTTTTTTTTTTACTACCTGTCGGTAACATTAATACAGACAGAGGAACAGACAGGTAGACAGACCGAGAGACAGACAGACAGACAGGCAGAGAAAATACCATATCAACTAGACCTGGGTAGAGTACTAATAATACCAGTATCCTAAATTC
This sequence comes from Coenobita brevimanus, assembly GCF_032717465.1. Taxonomy (NCBI): domain Eukaryota; kingdom Metazoa; phylum Arthropoda; class Malacostraca; order Decapoda; family Coenobitidae; genus Coenobita; species Coenobita brevimanus. Next base: position 2,499,214 of record NC_137028.1, read on the forward strand.
CGCCGTCGACAAAAGTGACGCCGAAACAGAACACAGGTGCGTCAGTATTGCATTAATGTATTCTTAAATTCTTAAAGGAGTGCGTTCCAAGGCCTGCCTGGAAGACACCTACCGTCAAGCCTCACCTGTTAACAGAGACCTGGCCAAGCTTAACAAAGATTTACCACCTTACTCTCTTCAATATACTACTCGCCCCTCTTCATTTTTTTTACTGACCATCTCTATTAAATGGCGGCTTCTCACTTTACTGTAGCTGCCCTCAGAAATGTTAATTTAGTGTGTGGATCAGGGGTATATTGTTAACTAAACGTGATTTCAGAACTTCTGTATACTCTGTTCACTTTACCTGGACTTAAAATTGCCATCCCTCCATCTTCAATGCTGAGATATAACAATAGATTAACACTAGAATATGATGCTAGTCACGAAGAAGTGCAAGAAAAAAGGGTGTAGAGCCACGGTACTTTTTTTTTTTTCTACCACTGAGCTACATGAATTAAGTTGCAAAAAGGTTGAAAATCTGGGCCAAGTTAAAGTGACTGAACTGTAGTAGTAGATAGAGTCGCTGCAACCCCAGGCTCATCAGAAAGTGAACCCGGTGAACTGCATGCCTGAGCTCCCCCTCTTTCATTTTCCGCCATCTTCCATTCGGGGGGTAGGGAAGGGATCGAAGGACTTTTTTACAGCCGGACAACTCCACTGCCCGGCCGTATTAGCGACATCACACGAAGGCGTCCGAAAACTTTCTTCCTATTTCTACCTCCGTGTGTGTGTGTGTGTGTGTGTGTGTGTGTGGTGACACTTCCTACACGTTAATTTTTCTCCCCCGTTTCATTTTGCGCTGTTTTTCCCTAATAAACAAAAACAACCTATTTGGTAAACAAAGACAGGTCAACTTCCGCCATTGTGGTGACCGACACTCGATAACATAGCCAACCACCGCATACAGTGAGGGGCGAGTGAACACAGCCTGATGAGAGATAAATCTATTTCGAGGCCAAGATTGAGTAATGTTTCATCTGTGCGTCAGCGTGAAAATAGCGACGTTATTTAGAGAGAATTGTGTGTGTGTGTGTGTGTGTGTGTGTGTGTGTGTGTGTGTGTGTGTGTGTGTGTGTGTGTGTGTGTGTCATGGTGAGTGCACACACCTTAATTGTCTCCGTGTCAGGTAGGCAACATCACACCGTCCACCTATGCCTCGCCCTTTCTGTTGACTCTCTGTGTGTTCGCTGTGTATTGCATCTGTGTTCTCGGCGTATTGTATCTTTGTTCTCAGTGTATTGTATCTGTGTGACGTGCATTGTATCTCTGTGTGCTGTGTTGTATTTGTTGTATTATCTGTGTTCTCTGTTCTCTACGTGTTGCATCTGTGTTCTCTGTTTGCCAAATCTCTCTGTATCCTGTGCATTACGTCCCTCTGTGTGTCTTGTATTCTGTTAATGCGTATCCTATGCACTGAGTCTACCTTGTATGCAGTATTTCTCTAAAACAAAACCATCCCAAGATTCTAAACATTAATTTCACTTCTTCTTTTTTTTTTAATTTCTTTCACATTACTTGACTTGTCTCATATTTTTTCCATTAATTGATTTCCGTCGCAACTGCTAATGCTCACGCGAGGCTTTGAGAGGATTAGTCAGTCATGTAATCATCATATGGAACGCGTGGAGAAAAAAAGCTTGAGTCTTGCACAGTGATGACTTGTGTGTGTGTGTGTGTGTGTGTGTGTGTGTGTGTGTGTGTGTGTGTGTGTGTGTGTGTGTGTGTGTGTGTGTGTGTGTGTGTGTGTGTGTGTGTGTTTCAAAGTCGTAGTATTGTCTTTTTTGTAACAATGTATGTGAGAATTGCAACAAAAAAACTAAAATTTGGGTCAGTTTAAGGTGATAGAACCTTATCATGTTTACTTTATCCTAATATTGCCATCTCTCCATCTTGAATGCTGAGTTATAACAAATTAGCACTAGAATGTGATACTAGTCACGAAGAAGTGACAAAAATAAAGGATGCAGAACCACAGTTTTTTTTTTTTTTTTTTCTGTCACTGAGCTATATGAAATAAGCTGGAAAAGGATGAAAATCTAGGCCAAGTTACTGTGAAAGAACTATAGTGCTGTTAATTATGTCAGGCCCAGTATGGCTTCATGTGATTTATATATCCACGAGTGTGTCACTGGAGCTTTTTTTTTTTTTTTCCTCCACCTGTCAAAGTCAGAAAGGGGTATCATTATCACTGGTGTCCGTCCGTAGAGTAGGGTGGCAGGGTGGGTGGCCGGGCTTAGAGATTTCGTTTCTGGAACAAATCTCAGAAAGTATTAACTATAGTCAAGGAATTTCCACATAGTTGTGTGTCGTATAGTGAACCGGTGCCTTTTGACAGGTAGAATGTTGTCTTAAGTAGTTTTTTGGAAAAAAATGAAAAAAAAATATATATAAATATTTTTCTCAGAGTTCAATGCACCCTGCACAAGGAATTTAAGGGACCAAGTTATGTTTACCATAGATAAACTACTGAAATTCTTAAGGTTTATGTCTGTGTGAGGGCCGTTTTGTGCTTGGTTAGGTGTGCAGGGAGGTGGTGGGTATGTGTTTGGTCAGATGGAGGGTTGCAACAGCTAAGTGTTGGCTATGTTTTACAGATACAGTTAGTCCTCCCATGCTCGAAAAAAAATTGTAATTCAATTGTTTTAACGACAGACGATTTTGTGAGAATGAGTCATAGGAACCAGAGTGCTAATATATACGTAATCGTTAAAACGGATATCGTATATCGAGGTAATCATCATAACCATCTCACTGGACGCCCAACAGCCAATCAGCAACAACGCACCATAATCGTAAAAGCGACCGTCTCCTCAGCTGCGAATTCTTAATAGTGAATCAGAATCAGCGACGCTCGCTATCCGATCGGTGTTCCCTGTTCGGGGTTTTGCTAAATTCTGTGATGCTAGATAGTACTGAAGAGAAACGCAGTTCAGATAAGCATGAATAATCTCTCTCTCTCTCTCTCTCTCTCTCTCTCTCTCTCTCTCTCTCTAACGCACACACAAGCACACTCACATTTGCTCATGAATATGCACATGATGCTCCTGTTCTCATTACTGTCGCTATAATGATCTCCAGGTAAAGATACAGGTGTGATCCCTTTCAGGACCAACCACCCACAATACATAAACATCCTAAGTAACCCTTTGAACCCGGTGACCTGTGTGTGTGTGTGTGTGTGTGTGTGTGTGTGTGTGTGTGTGTGTGTGTGTGTGTGTGTGTGTGTGTGTGTGTGTGTGTGTGTGTGTGTGTGTGTGTGTGTGTGTGTGTGTGTGTGTGGTTAGCTCGTTCTTGCCGACTCCAGACGATTTCACTCAGCTTAAAAAAAAGCCTCTTGGAAGTGAAGGGATAATTGAAGGACATATTTAACCTCTCGCTGTCAGAAAATCTCCCCTTAGCTAAACAAAACCGTCCTTAGATACTGAGAATAAACTGGGAAATACGCCATCGAAGTTAAGGAGCTCAAGGCAACGCAGCCATCTGAGGAACCTTTTCCAGTAGCTGGAGACTTTTCCAAACCTCCCTCAGCATCTCACATTATGTTTTCTTCTCCTCTCTTTCTGTTCCCTCTCATCTCTCTCCCTCCCCCATCCCCGCCCCTCTCATTTCCAATTATGTTCCAACTTTTATTCCTCCTCGGTCCTCCTCATCTCGCGAGATTGTTCATATAATATAAAAATTTCATTTTCTCTGAATTAGGTAATAAAAAACGAAAATTAATAGACGCTGGCAGAGCCTGAAGTAATTTATAGAGTAATTCTTTCCTGGGTAGTCCTGCTCATGCAATTTACTTGCAATTTTTAAGGTTTTGGCATTAAGTGCCAGCGCTGGCATGGATGCCTTACACCTCTGTGCTCGAAAAGGCTCATCATATTACCAGCCTGCACGAGGAAAGACGAGGGAGATGAAAATTCTGGTTTAATTTTTTACTTCCACGGCCCTACTTTATACAGTATTCCTGGCCTGTCGTGAATAGCAAGACAATACTGTAATTCCTAATAACCATTATAATGTGTGGTGTTCCCTGACCACACAGTTTTCAGGACGTGCAATCGCGCCGGACTCCAACAAACTGTATAAAATGTGGGTATTAAAGTGTCGTAGTCCCGTCGGTTAAGGAGATTGCCTATAGTCTCACCTGGTCACGATAAGTTTAGTATTCTATTCCAACTAACGTCAGACTCTTTCATCTAGCTGAGAATGGGTCATACGAGTTTGAGTGTGGAGATAGCGATACCCTCAGCTCTCTGATACTCGGGGCAACTCTAGATTCTATTTCAACTAACACCTGACAATTTTATCCAGCTGAGAATGGGTCATATAAGCCTGAATGTCAAATGCACCTCCTTTCTATTCCACCTCCCCGCCCCTTCCTCTAGACTTGTATTACACTCATTACGAACCACCCAGACTTCCCGTCCCTCAATAAACCTCATTCATCTCTCTCATTGTTTTCCTCGGTCGTCTAAATATACAATGTTCGCTATTCTGAAATACTGTACAAAAATTATCTCTTTTGGAGAACGATATGCTTTTTAAATAATTGTGTTTTCGTTTTATGTTTTAGTTATATATTTATTTATTTATTACAGACAGTAAAATACCTCTTTTGTAAATTTTTGAAGCCGATCTCTTTCAGAGTTTTGCGTGTCTCAAATTTCATATTGACATCAAACAATTTCACTCATCATCATCATATTTTCATCATCATCATCAACATCGTCATCACTGTCTTATACTATTACTACTACTGCTACTACTATTACTACTCTACTACTACTGCTGCTCCTACTACTGCTACTACTACTACTACTACTAGTTGTAGTAGTGGTAATAGTAGTGGTAGTAGTAGTAAAAGAAAGGACCAAAATCTGAAAGCCTGTGAAATTATATGCTAGGCGAATCTGCACCATATTTCCAAGTTCAGCTAAAAATAATATCCCGTCGCAATATTAAAATAAAAACAAAAAATCTCCCTGCCCCCTAAAAATTAATTCATATATAAACGATGCAACACACCACGGAACAGGAAAAAAAAGAGAAAAACAAAAATACTGATGAAAAACGCTCATGTCAAAATGTCGCTTTACGCATTTAACTCACTCCGGACAATTTATAGATTAGTCATTTCACTACGAGGACGTGGAGAGGGACGCCTTCGTGTGGTGGCACCGGTGTACGTGGCGGTGGAGTGAGTGTGGGAAGATGGCATTGATAGTGGACAGACAGGATAATGAGTGTTTTGAGTGAGGACCGAGATATATAATTATTAGGCACGTACATGCATTCAGCGTGGGAGAGAGAGAGAGAGAGAGAGAGAGAGAGAGAGAGAGAGAGAGAGAGAGAGAGAGAGAGAGAGAGAGAGAGAGAGAGAGAATTTGCCGTAGAGAAATTAAAAGAAAAATCGTTATCTGACCGAGAGGGATAACGAAGCAGGGTCGATGTCAGGATGTTATTGCACACATTTAGCTGGGTAACAGAAGCCTGGGAATGCACTGCTACTACTACTACTGCTATTACTACTACTACTACTACTACTGCTGCTGCTGCTGCTGCTGCTGTTGCTGTTGCTGCTGCTGCTGCTGCTGCTACTGCTACTACTACTACTAATGCTGCTGCTGCTGCTGCTACTACTACTACTACTACTACTACTACTACTACTGCTGCTGCTACTACTACTACTACTACTTCTTCTTCTTCTACTACTACTACTACAACTACAAATACTGCTACTACTACTACTGAAAATAATAAAAATGAATTCCGCAACACAGATTTTCCCCTCAGTAAATAATTGATCCCTGAGTAAGCCAATTTATAGCTTAATTGTCATATCGTGGGGTTACAAGTGACTGAGCATAATGGCCCTGTTAAGCTGATAGGCTCACTCTAATTGCTAATTATAGTTTCAATCACGATAAAAATAGGCGAACATCATGTGCTACTCATGCAATTATAAAACTGAGCATTATGTACTAGAATAACGTAGAGTACAGGTTATGCACCTCGATGCGGTGACGTATTATTTATTTATCTATCTATGTATCTGTCTGTCTGTCTATCTATCTACTTTTTTTTGCTATCGTCCGAAAACTTTATTCATGTGGTCACCTGACAGAACTCTGACAACTCGAATGCTAAGTTGTGATTGCGTAAAACTCGATGAACTTCATCTATAAGGTAGGGAATGAGTCTTCTTGCTTGCTAGTAAAATCAACCCTTCAGTCCAGCTACACTTGGTCGTCAGTCGAGCTGAAAGAAATGGTCTCTTTCTCAGGCAAAGATAATAATAGTTGTAATAGCAGTAATAGCAGTAGTAGCATCATCATCATCAGCATCAGTAGTAGTAGTAGTAGTAGTTGTTGTTGTAGTAGTAGTAGCAGTAGTAGTAGTAGTAGTAGTAGTAGCTGTACTTCTTTATCGACGTTGGGGGTAGTTGAGTGACGTTTGTGCATCCGGGCAGGTCCTCCTTCACGGTGGATCGGTGCCACCACGAGAAGGTGTCATCCCAGGTATGAGTAAACGTGTTATAATTATTACTGTTGATTGGCGTCGCAGGTACGAGGTGTTGTTGTGGTGTGACACGCAGTTTTGTCATCGCTAAGTGACCAAGGGATAACGACAGGAAAAAGGAAAACACGCCAGAAGAACTATCAATAAAGCGTCCAGTGAATTAAACACACACACACACACACACACACACACACACACACACACACACACATACATACATACATACACCATCTATCTATCTACCTATCAGTATATCAGTCTATCTATCTATCTACCTACTTATCTGTCTATTTATCTATCTGCTGGAGCCCGAGATATAGGGTGTTGTTTGGTGTGACACGCATTTTCCTCATCGCTAATTGACTAAGGGATAATCCTCGCCCCCATTAGTTGTCTGCTCTCCCGCCAAGATTAAAGGGTGTCCTAGCAAATTGCATGTAATTAGGGCTAATGTTCCTGACGGAGCTACGGGGGGAGGGAACAGGAGGCAACTGTTACCGACATGAAGATACGGAGGCTGAAATATGTAGGACGATGGTGGAGAGTGGTTCTTGCCTTGGTTTAACTGAATGTGAACCCAGTGGACTGCAGGCTGAAGATGCTGTCCTCCTGTGGTTCACCCTCTTCCTTTCGGGGATAGGGAGGAAGTTGAGAGACGTCTGTATAACCGTGCAGTGAAGCCGCACACAAAATGAAAATCCACGAACTTGACAGTGAGCAAATTAAGAATCTGAAACTTGATACCGACTAGATTAAGAACCTAAAACTTAACAGTGAGGAAATTAAGAACCTGAAACTTGACAGAGAGGAAATTAAGAACCTGAAATTTGACAGCGAAAAATTTAAGAATCTGAACCTTGATACCGCGTAAATTGAAGAACCTAAAACTTGCCAGTGAGGAAATAAAATATCTGAAACATGATAGTAAGCAAATTAAGAACCTGAAACTTGACAGCGTGCAAATTAAAGCCCTGCATATACGTAACTTATGGTGATCTAACGATTATTTTATTTAATTCTCCATTTTCCAATTTTATTAGATTCAGGAAATGCTTCTCACACTGAAGGGGCCAGTGAAGCTGTAACTATTTCTTATGGCTTAAATAGTCTCCCGTCAAGTGAAAAATAAATCGCCTGGATATAGCATGAGTAAAAATTCAACAAGGCAGCGAAATGAAAGAGTTAAAATCCATGAAGAACGAGATCTTTGTGCCTGAAGCGAACTAGCTGTCACAATTACCGTACTTAATTCAACTTATTATTTCAGAATTCAATAATGATTAATCATATAGGGATCATGAATCAGCTACCTAGATTTCTTCCCCCATCCCCGTTTCTCTTTCAGGGGGAGGGGAAGCAGCAGCAACTCTGTAACAACGACCTAAAACTGACTGATTGCTGGATTAACAAATTACCGTCTGCTGCGTTGCAACAAACTTAGCTGTGTGTGTGTGTGTGTGTGTGTGTGTGTGTGTGTGTGTGTGCTTTACAGAGAGAGAGAGAGACAGAGAGAGAGAGAGAGAGAGAGAGAGAGAGAGAGAGAGAGAATTCCCTGGTTCTCCTATACCTTCTCTGCCTCACCTACCGACACCTGATACACACACAATTTATCCCGATGTCCAATTAATTCCTAGCTCAGATAACATAGACAAGGAAAGATGTTGGACTTTTAGGCCACGCAACAGTGAAGAAAATCAAGAACAGCTTTTACATTTCATTTTTAGGTCAATTAAAAGGGGCGTAGAAAGGCTTAGCATTGATAGGGAAGAAGTTGAGGAGCGGTTGTATACCCAGGAAATTGAGCCGCCCGGTTATATCAGTGCCACCACGTGAAGGCCTCCACTAACAGCATGGGTAGGGGGAGAGGAGTGGCATGCTTCCTGATCCACCCCCCTGTGACGGAGTGGCAGGTGACGACAGCACTGATAAGGATGCTAGAAGGGGGGATGGCAGGAAGAGAGAGAGAGAGAGAGAGAGAGAGAGAGAGAGAGAGAGAGAGAGAGAGAGAGAGAGAGAGAGAGAGAGAATTTATCACAACACATTAACCACAGAAGTAAAACAAAACACCAAAGCACACACCCACCCACACACCCACACCCACACACACGTCCAAAAACACAACATAAATCACACACACTCCCATTCTGTTCACCCCTGGTACACAATACACAATGAGCCACCGGGAAAGTAGTCTGAGAGCGAGAGAGGCAGGGGAGAAAAAAAATCAAAGACTAGTGGAGTGAAAAGATTAAACGGTTTAAAGGAGAAATTCCCTTGCGTGAGAGAAAACTCGCTATCGGTCGAGTTTTTAGGGTGACTGGTCGTGATAGATGCAGGGAAAGTGGTGTGTGGGACAGCGCTGTGGAGGGCCTTGGCTGGGTGTTGAAGTTTCAGATCTTTGTTTCTTTTCACATCATAGCCGTACATCCTTACATCTCACATCCTTACTTCTTCTGTCAGCAAGAGTTACATCCTGGCCTTACATACCTACCTTCCTTGCATTCACATCTTGCCAAACATCCATACTTCTCCCCAGATTCTAGCTTCACGCACCTATCTTGCATTCATACCCTGTCTTACATCACTGCGTCGTATCCATGCTTCTTCTGTCAGCAAGAGTTACATACTTGCCTCACACACTTACTTTGCATCCATATGTCTAACATCCATACTTTCTCCTCAGTTTATAGCCTTACATACGTATAGTATATACCTTGCATTCTTATGCCGTCTTACATCCCTTCCTCACATCCTTGCCTCATCCAGTCTCACATCCCAGCGGTGATAGATGCTAGGTAGATGGTGGCTGGGATAACACAGTGGAGGGCTTTGGCAAGGAGCTAGGCTTTCACATCCTTCCACCTCACATCTCAGTCTCAGTCTCACAGTCTTACCTCTTCTTGCATTCCAGTCTTACATTTTTACCTCTTCCCACATCTCAGTCTCATGATCATACTCATCCCCACATCCTAGCCTAGTCTTACTCTCTTACCTCCTCCTCACACAATCTTACTAATCTCATAATCTCTTCTAACATCTCAGTATCACAATCTTACCTCTTCTTACACCTCAGTTTCACACATCTCAGCCTTACAATCTCATTATTCTTCACATACTTACCTTATCCCACATCCTCTGTCACACATCCCCACCGCACATACTCAACTCACACCCCCTCACAGCTCACCTCATTTTTCCCCCTTTACATCCCTTAACCATAAATCTTCAGCTCGACAGGTAATTAATCAGTATAATCATTTTTAGTGGAATTCCTATATATCATTTCGGGATTATCTCAGTTTTTTTTTTTTCTTCTCTACAATTAATTACTGACAGCTTTAATGGCTATTTGACAATTTGTCTGTACTTTTCTCGCCTTAAATTGGCCTGTAATTGCCATCTCTCCTTCTTGAATGCTGAGTTGTAACGATAGATTAATAAGAGAATACCATGCTAGTCACGAAGAAGCACTGCGGGAAGGATGTTCAGTAGAGTCGTAATACTGTCTCTTTCTTCCACTGAGCTACATGAAATACACTGCAAAAGGACGAAAATCTTTACTGCTGAGTTGTAACAACAGATTAACAAGAGAATGTCATATTAGTCACGAAGAAGCGCAATGGAAAGGATGGTCAGTAGAGCCGTAACATTATCTCTTTCTGCCACTGAGATACGTGAAATAAGCTGCGAGAGGTCGAAAATCTGGGCCAAGTTAAGGTGAACGAATTATAGCAATGAATTTGGGGGAACCAGTTAACCCTCTAATGGTCAGGATTACTTTAGCATTCTTTTCCTATTGATGCTAGATGTCTTTATTCCTATGAGAGTAAGTCTTAGGATCCTATTAATGTAAACAGTTAAAGGTTCTTATGTTCATTCTCAGTTAAATTAAATCGCTGCACGTTAGCTAGAATAAAATGTTAGAGTTGTCCCGACCATGAGCGAGTTGATACGTAACACAAGACAAAGTTTCTATAAGATGCTTACTTGACAGCTGTTCTTGTTACTTCACAGCGAGGCAGTTGATGTAGAAGAATAAGAGTTGTTTCGATCATGAGCGAGTAAATAATACGCAACACAAGGCAAAGTTGGTCAGACACAGTGCTTGACAGCCCCTCTTATTACTTGACAACGAACTGCAGTTGATGCAGAGAACCATGAACCTCACCTCAAGTCGCCCCCTACTCAACCTCTCTCCCGGCAGGATCCCCTCAAGAGCCCTTCCCCGTAACTTCCAGACACCCTAGAACAGAATTTGGAACTTGGTCTTTGTAAGTCGAGTGAAGCGGGTATTACTGAGTACGTGAATAGCGGGATGAAGGGTCACATATTGGAATCGCTTATAGATGGATCGAAGGATAGATAGACGCATAAAGTCTTTTAAAGGGATAACGGCATTCGGTCAGTTGTATCGAAATTTATTCGTGATGAGTCGGTTGGAGAACTGAAAACTTGTGGTGTAGCAGATAGAGGCGACTTGTACTTTGATTTAAGCTAATATACATCATTAAATGAAACTTCCGGTACATTGTTGCGCGGGCGTTGGAAGATTTTGTTCAGGTAAGTTATGGGACTATTAATAATGTTTCCATGAACTCTTTAGTGATTGGGAAAGTTCTGGTGTTCTGTTTCAACTGATGCAAAATTGTTTTTCCTTTCAGAGCGAGGGATGTGTACTGAAAATAAAGTGAATACACCTTAACCGTATTATTGTTGAATTTAGGATGCTGTCTAGTGTCTGAGCCTTTTATTTTGCATATTACAGCTTTGTATTATCTTGTCTGCTGCATATATGTTTGTAATACCGACATATTTTGCACATATATAATACAAGAAAGTATTAATGTGACATATGCAGAAATTAACTGGTAAGGAAGAGGTGTTAGAATGCTACCTGCGAGAATACATCTTGAAGCGTATGGCATCTTCTTGGTTTGACGCCGTCATGCCACCAACAATATGCTAAATACTCCGAAATGAAGAATATTGTCCTCATATTTTTGTCAGCAATGCAAGTACACATATATCACAGATACTACCAGTTCTACGAACAGTAAATGTTGTCAGTACACTGACGTCTTTGTGCAGTATCCCTGCATTATATCTGAAATATGTTCTGAAAATCAGCCAGACTAACAAGTATTTGAGGAATATTGGTGTTATTAATATCTGTTAGAAGCACACTTCGTACTAGTTTTTCAGTAGTTCCATGCTCAGCCAAATCACTATGTCTTCATCTTCACATATACATATATAATAGAAATTTCACGTGAATGAAATGCCGAGACACTGATAGGGCTGTATGGCAACACTGGAGCTGGCCTGTCATTGGCGGTCGTGGTGGTTGTAAGTATTCGCTCTCTAAGTAATTATTTTAGAGTATTGCCGCTTAGTGGCTGTCCCTGGATTCTTCCAGAGTGAATAATAATGTGCCATGATATCTAACGATGCTCTCGAGGTCAGTTACATATGACAGTGTGTTGTGGAAAGGGTATAGATAAGAGAGAACCTGTATTTTTTTCACAGGAAAAATCATCATAGAAATTACCAATATGCCGGAAATCGAACCCGGGACTCTCAGGTGAGAGCCAGCAGCATACCACTACACCACGACCAGGTAAAAGTTAACTCACGTTGTCACAATCTTGTAACCAACGTCCCTCCGCCCCCACTGTGGGCATCAAGAGGATGAGTTAACCCCCTGGCACTCGGGCAAGTAGATGCTTTTAATCTATCCCAAACACTTACGGCAAGTCAGAATGAAGAGAGAACCTGTATTTTTTTCACAGGAAAAATCATCATAGAAATTACCAATATGCCAGGAATCGAACCCGGGACTCTCAGGTGAGAGCCAGGCAGCATACCACTACACCACGACCAGATAAAATTTTACTCACGTTGTCACAATCTTGTAACCAACGTCCCTCCGCCCCCACTGTGGGCATCAAGAGGATGAGTTAACCCCCTGGCACTCGGTCAAGTAGATGCTTTTAATCTATCCCAAACACTTACGGCAAGTCAGAATGAAGAGAGAACCTGTATTTTTTTTCACAGGAAAAATCATCATAGAAATTACCAATATGCCCGAGTGCCAGGGGGTTAACTCATCCTCTTGATGCCCACAGTGGGGCCGGAGGGACGTTGGTTACAAGATTGTGACAACGTGAGTTAACTCTTACCTGGTCGTAGTGTAGTGGTATGCTGCCTGGCTCTCGCCTGAGAGTCCCGGGTTCGATTCCCGGCATATTGGTAATTTCTATGATGAGTATAGATAAGGCTGTTTCGACTCTTTCATTCTTTGTTTACTTGTGCAGGCTCATTCAGATGTGGCATTTAAATTTACTCACTATCCAGTGTTCCCTTTAACTAATTCATTCTCGAGATTTAACTTCATTCATTCGATGGTTAGCCTCATTCCGACACGGATTTTAAATCCATTCTTGTGTTTTTACTAGCGCTTTGTTTGTAAATATTACCCCCATTGATTTGAATGTTGGACTGAATTATGTGTGTGTGTGTGTGTGTGTGTTATAAGAAATAATTGGTATGGCTGTGAGGAATGTATAGTGTGAGGGAAGAATTTAGATATTGTGTGAATTGCCGTTTGTTAATGCTACTCGACTGTTCTTATGACTGTGCAGTTAAAAACTTGATGTATGAGCTAACTCAAAGTCTAATGGCCACCCCTTGCAAGTGAATGAAGATTTATGAGTTGCATTCCAGTAACTGTCATAACATTTGCAGACATCCTTCAATAACTGCACAAGATGAAGAACGTGGTGAATGGGGAATTCATCAGGCTACAAGACCAATTACTGCTTCAAATGAAGGAACTGTATTGTGATCTCACTTCATCCTATAACTTATCAGGACTTCTAGCCTTGTATGGTTTAGGCTACTCAGCTTAATGATCTGGGCTATGGTAGTTTAGGGCCATGGTGTGTGTGATGACTTGTGTGTGTGTGTGTGTGTGTGTGTGTGTGTGTGTTTTCATGCTCAAAGCTGAAAATTGGTCAAAAGTACATTTATTCTCATTTTATATCGGTCAGAAACTCAGACTCCTAGTTGAATTTTCACTAGGAAGCTTTATTCAGCCATTAGCTTGCCCAGTCACATACCGTACTGGTACCGTATTTCAAACTAAGCACATTTACCAAATTGTATATCCTGGTTCCGCAGTACAGTACATGTACGTTCCCTGATGCAGACAGGTTTATTGAAGAGCCATTATACAGCAATACTTTACTGTACTTGATATTATATGCACATATGGAAGTCATGAATTATTATAAGGTTGTGACAGTCTGTTCTGGGAGGAAGACACAAAGACTTACCAGAAAACACATATACTGTACAGTAAAACCTCAATATAATGGACTTCAATAGACTGGAATTTTCTTTTATTGGAATGGAGGAGCTACCGGACTAAATTCCTATATATCGGAAAAAGTCCAATAAAGCCAGAAGTCTGGACTGCTTGACCACTTCATCTATGTTAACCACAATAACGTAAATAAAAGGCATGTTTAACAGTGTGCAGTACAGTATTGTTAAATGTATTACACCATTTGATTATTGTAGTGAAGGTATTATACAGTACAGTACTGAAGTGTTAGTGAAAACAGTTTAAAAACCATTGGTGCAATCTGGACTAATCTCTGATATAACGGAAAGAGCCCGGGTTAGCAGGGGGAAGTCCGGATGTCACTTTTATCGGAATTTCGCTTTTTTCAGAATAGCTTGGGCTCCAATTAGTCCGTTATAGTGAGGCCATACTATATATACAGTATAATTAGTTTCCTAGTTTGGTTCCAGTCATGTAGGTTAACTCTAGCAAAAATGGTTATGACACTATGATCTGGTCTTAGCTCTACAACTTGAGCAGTTCAACAGGACTGATTTGAAATTGGTTCTGCTCTGCCCTGTCTCTTAGTTTCCCAAATCCTAATTATCATGAAGGTTATGCAAAAATGCCTATTCTCATTTGCTTAGCAGAAGGAACTGAAACATATAAGGAAGGTGTATATCATTCTGCACGCATCTGACTGGGTTATAAACTGTGCTTATCATCATGAAGTTATGGGGCATTGCCTATTTCCAATTGTCTAGCTGAAGGAACGGAAACATTAGTAGAGTGTAAATTATACAGGTATATGAATCAGAGAATGTTATAAACTGTACATATGATTTGGTAGGTACAGAGAACAAGTATTTCGATGTATTGGGTTTTATTCACAGATTAGGTTAAATTAACTCTTTGTGGGACAGGTCATCACAGGAGCATCTGTAGTTGTGGGATGGGTAAGTGTTACTTTGTTGGTAGGACTGATAAGTATGAGTTAGGACCACCTGATCCATTTTCAGAAGATATGCTAACAGTTTATCTTTTCAGAAGCTTCTCTGGTGCTTATGCTTCATCCATGATTCTTGGTGTGGGGTATGCTGCCTATGAGCCATGAAATGAGTGGTAGAAGTGGTGACTCACATTGGACTTTGGCATAGAGTTGCAAGAGACTTTATGAGTAAGTATGGTTTGGTAATTTATTTACGGTAACTTATAAGGGATGAATAAAAGTTTTTGGTAGAAGGAAAAAAATGAACAGAAAGGAGGAAAATTTAGTGTAATTCAGCAAAATGTAATTCACCAGCATGACAGCATTTATGTGGCTTCCCAGAGTGATAAGCAGACTTTTTTTCTTTATTGGATATTGAAGTGACATGGGCAGTTGTATAATAAATGTGTTATCAGTCCTGTATTTTGAGTTTGTAGATACCTAGGGAAATATGTTGTTCAGAGCTTCTATTTCTCCCATCTTTCCTGTCACTACTTATTGCTTTTCTTTCCATTACAGGTGGCTTTACATTGAGTGACAAGCCAAATGGTTTCCTGCAAGCCAAGGAACCATTTACAACGCTGGGTGGTAACCATATAACCAAACCATACATGCTTCCTACGTGTCAAGTGGGTTGGTGGAGGGTTAGTGCCCCTCCCTGTAAAACAAATAACTCAGAGTCAAATGGCCACCCTGTACGGGATTATGGCATCTGGCAATAGATAGGTAGATAGATAGATAGTTTTAATGCCATAGAGACTAATTTATCTACATGCAGTGAGAGGCCTGAGAGGCTTGTAGTTATTGAGGCTGTATCAGTTTTTAGAAATTGGAATGTTGTGAAATCTATAAATATTTTAATATCAGGTACTTAGGGGATGTAACTTTTGTAGCCACTGCGTCGCATTGGGTTAGAACGCATATATACTGCTGACCAAGGTGTCGAGCGTCCATTCCTACCCAAGGAAGTGTCTTATGTAGAGGCAACACCTTGGCTTCTCAAAGAGGAGAGTGGCTGGCATAAATCCTCCTCCTCCTTTAATTTCTGCTACCTATATTTTTTGCATAAGCAGAGCAGAAAGCTTGTCAGGAGTTGTATTGATCTGCACTTTGCCTGACAGAAAAATCAGTTTCATTGGGAATCTCTATTCAGCCCTTAATAGAATACTGAACTGAACTTTGTTAATGCAGATTGTGAGGGTATCAAGGTACCAAATTTATATATTTCATAGGTCTTAGTATCTCTTGTTGCAGTTAGGTTACTGTGTTTACTTAGTACTGTATGTGAATTATGTGATGACCAGAAAAATCTATAAACTGCTCCTTTTTCAAAACTGTTAACTAAATTGTTGAAATAATGAAAGTTAAATAACAGTACTATATAAGAGTGCACAGGGTTTACAGTATAGTTATTGCATAGCTCTTATGTTCATGAATTACTTTAAAAGTTTTGCTTTTGACAAGTTCAGGTCTAGCTTGATATGATACTAGTTAGTATATATTTGTAGAATACTTATATTTTGACAGAAATGATGATGATGGTATTTGTTTGGGCAAAGTTGACATTGCCATATTCTTTTGGGGGTAATCCAGCCTCATTAGAGATCATTTTGTGAATCAACCACAAGAACATGTAAATTCACTCTGTTTTTTTCTTATATTGTCCAGGGACATCTCAAGAAGGTCTTGCCTGGCCTTTCATGTGCATTTCTGAAAGAGCTTGAGTTTGTACCTTAAGTGATGAACATTGAACATACTTCACTCCTGCAGCTTTAACTAAGCAGGTAACATTTCATAGTTTTGAATGCAGGTAATATTTATGTATTTTAAATGCCTGATGGTTTGGTGACTTGTACTCCAACTGGATGTGGCCCATAAAGATTTGCTTCCAGTGGTTGATTAGGTTTTATTGCTAACATAATGCTGCTCAGGGAAACAAAACTGGTCACTAACCTTACATATCTAGACTCTAGTAGCCTAGCCCCAGTGCTCCTGGTGGGGTAATACTGAATTGAATGATATTTTTTTTTTTTTTTTTTTTTTAAAAAAAAAAAAAAAAAAAAACCAGGTCCCTGCACTTCTGATGGGGTAATACTGAATTGGATGATGGATTTTTTTTTTTTTTTTAAGCCAGAAACCAGCAACCACTGCCCTTGCCTTGTACAGAGGAGAACATATTTGCAGGATACCTTTTCATATTCTGTGCATCATTTGAATTTTAATTGCAATTAAATATCAAGCAGAATTATGTGGATTCTATACATAAAAAAATAAAAATCAGTACAGTTCTGTACAAAAAGCCTGCTGCACTCAAATACAGTACAGCTGTACATTTGTGACACTTATTATTCTATTGTCAGCATCAAGAGCTTAGCCCAGTATCCCCACTTGTTGTGTGAGGTGACCAAGAGGGGCCTTTTTTTCTCCAGACTTTCTCTCCTCATTAACATCTATTCTTGTGTCCACACTCTCTTCATTTTTCCATGTTTCTTCCAGTCTTTAAAATCCCTCTTCTGTAATTGCACTAAACAGATTGATTTTTAAAAGCCCGTGGAAACAGACATGAATTGTGCTTCTGGAAGTAAACAGTTTACCCTCTTGTTGAAGATATCTGCACAGATGGTCAGTCCTCTTGCTGACCTCCCATTGACATCAACTCCACATTCACCAGCCTTGAATGATGCGTCATTTGCATAAAGCCTCACTTATCAGCTGATATTTGAAGATTCTTCTTTGAGTGATCCAACACGCACAAGAACAGATAATACTGTATACCTTTATAGACGACCTCAGCTGTCCCATTGACAAATGTGACATATTGGAATGACATTAGATAAGTGCTGTACTATATACAACAGCAACATTTCCAATCACAATTTTATCATTATCTTATGGATTGTCACATTTGGATTAAACCTTGAACTGCTACATTTTCAACCTATTCCATTTACTTTTAGACAGTATGTCCTCACTAATACTTTTACCTACTTTCATGTAACCAGGATGAACTAAACCTTCAGACCAGTTCTGTGAGAGCCCCATTATTGAGAGCTCAGTGGTCTGGTTAAATTACAGTACTTTAAGAAAAGAAAGTGGAGGATGAGCCACAGTTATACCTATGTTTATGGGGGAGTTCAGGCTACAGCTCTGACTGTGTGTAATGACAGCTGCACTTCAAAGTTCCCTGCTGTAGTTGAGAAAAGCTCATGCTGCATATCATGGCAGCACTCCTCCTCATCCCATTAACCTCCTGAAAGTGCATCAGTTTCACTTGTGATGTTGTGGGATGATAATATACCTGTCGTCATCATCACACCTACTGACTTAGGCAACACCATACATGCTTCTGCATCAGGCAGAATCTGCTAAAATGTTTGTTTCTTTACAGGCATATTCCCAGCATGTATGTCTGTCACCTCAGTGATACAAAACATGAATAAAGAAGAAATATGTTTGTATAATAGTATATGCCATGGGGAATGCCGAATGACCAGTTGCTAACCCCTGAGTGACATTATATCAGCAATAAACTCAAACCATCCCTTAGATTTAAATCCTTAATTAGCCACATTTGGTTGGAATGCCTTAACCCAATAGACCACCAGATATATGTTTGTTGACTACATGGTTATCATCCAAAAGACAGTACTGGTAATACTGTAAATAATTTCTGTGGTTACAGGTAGTCATTTGGCACCAGGTGTGTTTAAATCCTCTGAGTGATTTTGTGTGTGTGTGTAGGTATTGTTCTCAACCTCTTACTCATTCTTCTTATGACTGCTGTTTGCCATGGTCTGACTGCCATATTTCTGGACTTACTGGTCTGAAAATTACTTTGCATGTACTGATTGTACCTGGGCCTGATATCTCAAGACACCCTTTGCAGATGTTAAAAATAATGTCATTAAAATTATTTTAGTGCCAAAAAAGTTTTAGAAGATGAGCATTTCACAAACAAAAGACAGCCACAGAACCACTGAACACCTAAGAAGTTGTCCCAGTATAGGTTTGTGGTTTATTTGGTTTCAAATGCCATTCCACTTCATAGCTTGTTTATTATAAATGGGCCTGATTGTTCTGTGACTTGTTCAGTTCTTTTGAATTACTGTACAAGTACAAACATATCTGTGCATTAACATTTAAGGAGCAAACTTCAGGAAATGTCAAATTATGTGCTTGCAAATGGTACCAGTTTAGGTAATTTCACCACAATATTTGAAGTAATGCTGATTTCCAGGTTCTTGCATTACCATAACTATAACCATGCATTGTACTGTACTTAATCATCCAAACCTAAACCTAGTAGACTGCAGGAAACCTGTCATTCCAACTGGGCACTTCCAGAAATCTTTTGTTAAGTTTTTATTGAAGGTCACTTCAACTGGCCACTCCCAAAGATTTTTTGTTGAGGTTGTGTTAAAGAATCCTTTATGCTGTGAGAGTGAGGTACATGATTTGAGTAAGTGTGTTATGGTGTGAGGAGCTGTATTACAGTGAGAACATGGCTGATTCTGTGAGAGTTGTATTGTGGGTTAATACTGAAGCAGAGAAGGGTGCTGGTGACATCGTAGTCTGGCTAGGTAAACTAGTGTCTCTCAGGGAAGCTTGTACAGTAAATAGGTATTATCTCTTTGAGTAATCACAGCAATGTTGTTGTTATTGTTGTTGCTGCTGCTTAACTCCAGTCTGTCTAGCCAAACAGACCCATCGACCATGGGTAAGCAACTGCTTCTGTGGGCCATCCTACAAGTACAGTACAGTTGTTGTTGCTGTCTGGCCAAGCAGACCCATTGACCACAGGTAAGCAACTGCTTCCGCGGGGTCATCCTACAGGCACAGTACAGTACAGTACAGTACACTATACAGTACAGTTTACTGTGTAGGGATCCAGCACCCCATTGTGGCAGACTGTGCTTTGTCAGGGTCAATCCAGGGTCCTTTCCACAGTGAGTTGCAGGGAAATATGAGGAGGCTTGGCTTCTGGGTGAACATTGCAGCTGCTCCACCCAGGTTCACAGTGTCACTACTTGTAGTCTCCTCTTGAACACCAGTACAGTATAAGCCATACATCATGTGGGTAACAGGCACTCCCTTGAGGTAGACATCCCTTTGTTAGAGTCTGATCAAGGTCCAAACCGATGGCAAGGTGCATAGAAATATGAAGATGTTTGGCTTCTGGATGGATGATGTAGCTGCCGACCCAGGGTGCACAGCACCACCACATGTAGGCTTCTTATTAGTGCCTCACAGCACTATGAACGTGGACAGTGTCTGTCTGCCTTTCTGCATTTGATTTGCCCAATTCAGTCGAGAGAGTTTCTTCCTTATCCAAAAATAGTAATCTGTTGGTTATTACAATATAACAGAAACCTGATTGGTGCTGAGAAGGGACTAATGGAGAGTATTCTTAACACTTTCACCTTGTGATCTTCCTGTGCTGTATTAAATGATCAAGAGATTATCAGTATAAAGTAGAGAATTCCTCATCACAGTTGTTGTTGTGGCCTCAGCCTCATCTGGACATGAATCTGGTGAACTGCAGTCTGATTTTTTTTTTTTTTTTTTTTTTTTAGTGTGTCCAACTCTGGGCATAGGCTTCAGAGCCTGCACCTATGGCTCAGTAGTCCTCCTATGTACCATACACCTCTACATGTCACCAATTCGGCGCTAACACCCACCGTCCGTATTGAATACATGCTAGGGCTGTCTGTTGCCCTTCTGCAGCTTACTATCTCCCTGTAGAGAGACAGGTGGGAATTGAGGGATGTTTATGTAGCCCAGGTGTACCTAGTTGTGTTGGTGCCACCAGGTGAAGGATTCAATCACCAGAAGCTGGTTACCATAGTACAGAGGTTAAGCAAGAGTACCCCATCTTACCGTTTCCAGTTTAGTGATGTCTTTTATTGTTTTCTTCTTGGTACCGTTAGATCATTAAAATCAGCTTAGGGGAGACCAGTTATAGTTAGAGACGAAAGGAAGGCAGTATCGAACCCTTCAGTTTGTTAAGCTGAATAATGGGGAAGGATCCAGTGTTTGTTAAAGAGATGGCCCATTTTTTTTTTTTTTTACTCACTGATGACAGTTGTACATTTAAAATAATAATTATATCAAAATAAAATTTATCCATTGTCAGAGCTAACTTTCCAGGCATAAACTATGGCTTTATCAATTGGGTCAAAAAATTTATTAGGAATTTTCAAACGTGTAGTTTTCTTTCAGTAAAATCTGTATACTGTACTTGTAGGAAAATAAATTGCCACAAATGAAAATCAGGGAAGGGTTCTAGACTTCCTAGACCCCCCTCCCCTCAGACTCTGCCTCTGGATAAGAGTGTCTTTAGGTAGCAAGAAAATGAGCATTGAAGATGTCGTTGTGTTGAGTGGGTTAATGTCCCAGGACACAAAAGAGTAAGAGGTGTATCAGTATATTTACAGAGCTTGATGGGTGGAAGAGAGCAGGGAGTGTATTCGTGAACTTTCTTGAGCTTAAGTTGTTTAAGACTGTTTATAGGAACCAGTGTTGCGTTTGAAATTTTTATGTAGGGTTCTGAGTTGTGTTTAAGATTGTTTATAGGAGTCTATGTTGTTTAAGATTGTTTATAGGTTTGCTGTATCCCTCTTTACCGAACATTTCGCAGCCAAAGTGCGATGAATAATAATGTAAAATATGTAACAGAACTTAAGAACTAAAATTTTCATGATACTTTACTGTTGTTTATTGCTGAAACAGACTGTACTCCCTTCATATTAAAGTGAACTGAATTTTTTATATCTCCATCAATATTGCCTTGTTGCATGAGAGATTTTGCACGAGTATGGTGCTAGTCACGAATAAATGCTACGGAAAGTGTGTAGAACCGTAGTACTGTCGTATTCTGTCAGTGTGCTACAGGAAATGACTTGCAAATGAACGAAAATCTCTACCAAGTTAAGGTAGCAATCATAGTTGTTGCAGCACCGGGTACTTCTGATTTTGAACTAAGTGGACTGTACGCTGAAGTTGCCTTCTTCCCGCTGTCCACCATATTCATTTCGGGAGATAAAGAGGGGACAGGTACGATTGTACATGTGTTCAGCTTCACTGCCTGGTCATACTGGTGTCACCGCCAGAAGGCGTCCCTTTATAGCACCACCAAACTAAACAAACTATAAGATCCTCTATGAAAACCGCCATAGGAGGGAGCCAGATAACAATGCAAGCGTTGGAGTCAAGAGGAGAGGGGAGACGAGGGTTCAAGAGCGAGGTAACGAGTCTTATACTTTCCACCGGGTAAAAATTGAAAGATTGAAGGGGCTGTGAGTGGAGGAGGGATCGGTGACTTGTGTTATTACACATTAACGAGTGGGGTGTGCATATGTGACCTGAGGAGGTAAATGGCGTGCCCTTGTTATCAGTCATATTATATAATAATCTTGTATTGCTGTGGAGTCTTTATGATCTAATTTTGATATGTTTCACTGAGAGGAGGTCTTATATTTTATGTTTTTGATAAATATGAGCGAAATTATTTGAGCTGTGAAAGGCCTTTCTTATCGAAAGGGCTACTGAAGGCTCTTTATAACCACCTTAGACTCCTTTGACTCATCATAATATAATTTTCTGGCTGTATGTAGAAAAGTATAATAGACTTGTCCAAACCATGAGTTAATGGTAACAGTTATCAAAATTCTTGGGCTCCTGTAGTCAATTTCGGCTGAGTTGAGTTTTGTGGTGCAAGTTGGAATAGAGCAATGTACTCCGTGTTCATCTGACGGAACTGGGCTCTTCCCACAACTTGAATAATAAGTCGTGGTTGCATAAGATTCTGTGAGCCTGTCATGTGGCAGGAATGAGTCTCCTGGATTATAGTCACAGCCTTCCAATATGACAACACTTGGCCATCAGCTGGACAGAGCAGGGAGTTAGGGATGTTTGTCAGGTGAAAACGAACCGACTACAGTTATTGCGACCAATAAAAATGATCAAAGATAATACGAGATGCACTTCATCCATGCAAGCCTACCATATCCGGACGTCAGGAATTATAGTACTAATTCTGAAATCCCCCTTACCCATCTATTACGTGTATTTTAAACCTTTAGTATAGTTCTATAGATGAGCTTTCCACGCGGAAAAAAAAAAAAAAAAAAAAGAGGGGGCCCTGCTTTAGCTGCCAGTTGTTTCGAGAATAAATCCATATAAATAGTCCGCGATGTGAAGGGGCTAAGTATGTCAAGCCTGGTTTCTATCGTAAGCAGAATGTTTTCGTAGCTAAGAATGGCAAATTGTGCTCCTAACCCTCGCCCGTTCTGCCCTGGTTGATGAGCTCCATCACACGGGGATAAAAGTCTACGTTTTTGTGCGTGTGTAGTTCTCCCATCTTGCCATAGCTTTTTTTTTTTTTTTTTTTTTTTTTTTTTTGTCAGCCGGCTACCACCCCCTCCCTTCATCCCCTCCGACACTACAACTCCTCCCTCTTTTCTCTCCATCCCTGCTTCTCTCCTTCCCTCCCTTACTTGTTTTCGTCCTTCCTTCCTCTTCCTCTCATCTCCTTCATCCGTCACCATACCGCACCCTTCCCTCCATCCACCCATATCATACTACATCTTCTTTCATTCCTCTTCATCCCTGCCTCTCTCCTTTTCTCCAGCCTCTGCTTTCTCCTTCCCCTCCCTCTTTCTTCCTCCGGCCCTCCCTCTCCCTCTCCTCCTCCACACCTCCCTCCCTCCCTCCCCCACCATGCTTCTTTTATCTGTCTTTTCCAGCATTCATCATCATAAGAACGAAGTGCCTAGTTTTTTACCTGTTTGTTAATCTGGCACATGCAAGCGTCCGCGTCCTGGCTGATTGTGCTGAGTGGCTGGCTGAGTTGACGGGCTGACCTGGGAGAGAGAGAGAGAGAGAGAGAGAGAGAGAGAGAGAGAGAGAGAGAGAGAGAGACACACACACACACACACACACACAAAATACAGATTTGATATTGTCAGAGAATCATCAGAGGAATCTGCATTATGATTTCGTCTCGATTCCTGATTGCCATAAAGACAATACTTTTATGGGCTCCACGAGATCCCGTGGATTATTTTGCAATTCCACGAGGCAAACAGGGGTAGGTAAGGAGGGGGGTCCATGAAGCAAGCAGAGGAAGGTAGGGAGGGGGGGTCCATGAAGCAAGCAGGGGATGGTGAGGGGGGGGTCCATGAAGCAAGCATGGGTAGGTAAGGAATGGGGGGGGGGTCCACGAAGCAAGCAGGGGATGGTGAGGGTGGGAGTCCATAAAGCAAGCAGGGGTAGTTAAGGAGGAGGGTCCATGAAGCAAGCAAGGGAAGGGAAGGAGACTGAGAAGAATGAACGTCTTTTACGGTTTACACAAGTACTGTACAGTGAGCTCGTCAGGAAAGATTTGTACCTTAACAGTTGTTTTATTTATTTTATTTTTATTTTTTTTTTTACAACCCATCCTAATTTTGTATGCAAGGGCAAAAGCCAGGCCAGTCTTGGAGCAGATAATTCTGAAGTGTGCATGAATAATTAGCATGTTGGAGAAATGTGTACCTTTTTTTTTTTTTTTTCAGAGTCTCGCGATGAATTTCCCTATTTACTGAAAATACATATGGAGGACAAATGAAAAATAAATTGTTACTTGAAAAATCATTAATTTGATACACGCATATAATGTGGCTCAACTGTAGGAGTTGATTATGATGCTTACCTTATTTTCTCAAGACCAGACAGGATTATGCTTATGAGTAACCCATTTATAACTGGACGTCTTTATTATTATTATTATTATTATTATTATTATTATTATTATTACAACTACTACTTCAGGATGGGGAGATGGCAATTTTAGGCCAAGTTAAAGTAAAAAGAGAAGAGTAAACGTGTATTCCAAATGTATAACTTGTCATAGCATTCAGAAAAGCTAGCAGAAATGGTAACACAAACCCCAGACTCCTGATTACACTCTTATCGAAGTAAAAGTCGTCAGGCAGTAGCCGGAATAGAGTACTAGAGCTGTCCCGATCATAAAAGGGTTGAAAAATGTGTATCTTAAATGCAGAACAGGTTGCAGCGTTCGGAAACTGTAGTTCAATTACTTCTACGTGGAGGAGATTTTTCATTTGTAACTAATTTCCCGTAGTTCAGTGGCAAAATGAGACAATATTATGATTCTGCATTCGACCCACAGCACTTCGTGACAAGTACCAAATTCTTGTAGTAATCTATCGCCACAATCCAGCATTCAAGGTGGAGAGGTGACAGTTTTACGCCTAGTTAAAGTGAACGGAGTGTAGTTAGCAGTAAAGGCTACATTAAAGAAAAATAATTAATAAGACTTTTTCCACTAGCAAAAAGTCAATACAGGGGAGAAACAAGGGCGAAAAGTTTTGATTGGCTGAGCAATTAACTGGTTTCCAATTTCGAAGTTGTCCTTATTAGAGGCCACGGGTCAGGGAAGCGTGAAATAAAGGAAACACACTGGATCAAACTCCCACACAAGATCAGTAAGTCGAAACGTACTCGCCTGTGTATAGGTGGTGGTGGTGGTGGTGGTGGTGTGTGGTAGTGGTATGTGGTGGTGGTGGTGGTATGGTGGTGGTGCGTTTTGGTGGAGTTTGGTGGTGGTGGTATGGTGGTGGTGCGTTTTGGTGGAGTTTGGTGGTGGTGGTATGGTGGTGTGTGGTGGTGGTGGTATGGTGGTGTGTGGTGGTGGTGGTATGGTGGTGTGGTGGTGGTCGTGGTGCTGGTGGTGTGTGGTGGTGGTGGTGGTGTGGTGGTGGTCGGGGGAAGGAGAGGGGGTTCTGTCTTCTGTTGGTCTCGTTCTTTTTTTTTTCTTTCTTTTTTTTCTCTCTCAAAGAAACGTTGGTTGGAAGGGAAGGGGGTTCCTTCTTTCTCTGTTTTGTCGTATTGTATTTCTCGTTTTATTTTTTTTTTCCAAGGAAGCATGAAATAAAGGGAATACACGGGATCAGACTGCCACACAGAATCAGTAAGTTTGAACCTGAGGCTGCTGTGTAGGTGGTGGTGGTGGTTGGAGATGGGGGGAGGGTGTTCTCTCTCTCTCTCTCTCTCTCTCTCTCTCTCTCTCTCTCCAGATGTATAATATGTATGTATGTTGTAGATATATATAGATAGATAGGTAGATGTAGATATAGGTATAGGTATAGATATATCAAGGCCTTCAGACTTGTTCCTCGTAATATTAACATATAATATTTGGTATTTGATAGTACAAATGAAGGATAGGTTTTCCATGTGAAGATTTACAAAATATGCTATAAACAATATTGTGTTTTTTAGTAGTTTGGGAGTCAGGGGATGAGCCTATGCCAAAAGCTTTTTACAGCCTTTAATACTGTAAATCATCCTGGCTGGCGCTTATTAGGCCAGCAGTGAGTTGGCGCTCCTGCTGCTGTTATCGCCATTTCCTTTGCAAATGGCATTTTAAAAACCTGTGTAATGTAATTTATTTAACATAATTTACACGTTGTCGTGAAATTGCTATCATTAGAAAACCGGAATGCATTTAGAGTATATTTCGCTTCACGGAATTTATTTGAGTTATCCCATGTAGCACCAAATTTAACACATTGTTCTTATCTGCCCCTGCCTACCGCAAGTCGTGCCGTGTGCGTCCTGGGATGGTTTTATTTAATGTTGTTTAAAGAAAAAGAAATATCGTGAGGTGAAGAACGACCTCAGTGTTTCCATCCTTTACCAAATTTCCCAGTTCATATTCTGACAAGGCAGTTTCAGATGATTAAACAGTAAGTGAATCCCCGTTATTCAGTCTGCCTGTTGTGGGATTTCTTAGATTGCCTCTTGTCATTTACTCTGATATTCTCGTCAAGGAATGGCAGTCACAAGTCAGGAGAGTGCCGTTTTGCATAATCTAGCCATTATTCAGTGTCTTTTTTTAAATTGTTATCATTGGATGCTCGGACTTGTTGACTTGTTGGTTGGTTTAAAGTAGGAAGTTAAAACGTACGTAAAACTTAGAACGGTCCCCACGATCCAAGGCTGTGAGCTCCATTTACTCCAGGCAGTCTCAGCAATCATGACTTGCCCATATACAAAATCCCGTTAGAAGATTGATTTCAAATAAACAAGCTCGAGTTAAGAATTTGTAGCAGATGATGGAATGACGAAAAACCCGATCTTTGCACGTATTAAAAATCGCTGGCTTTTCTCTGCCCCTTTCTTATTTAACCTCTCAGCAAGAAACAGCGAGGGCAAAAGATACCCATTTTATCCTCAGTCATAGTTTTTGTTGACAATGAAGAAAAACACCAGAGGATACTGCCAGTAAAACAGCCCCACCTCCTTTTCTTTGTCGTCTTTTTCTTTTTCATCTTCTTGTTTACACCAGACAAAAGCGAAGCACACAAACATGCGTTCTTAGTACATCAGAGAGAAGCAAGAAATTTTTTTTTTCATCTTGTTACACACACACACACACACACACACACACACACACACACACACACACACACACACACACACACACACACACACACACACACACACACACAGTCAAGAGGACAGTAAGGTGTAATTAAAAAAAAAAAAATTGCCTAGGAAAAGGTGTTAGGGAGCTTCCTACAACCACGAGAATACGGATTTATATCTTGGACGTCCTCTTGTTCCTCGCCTTCTCTGTAGTAGGAACATAGGCCTCATTTACGGTAATTAGAGGCAGTTAGCAGGAACAGCCCCTTTAATCATCTCAGCAGCAGCAGAGAGAGAAAATTAATTAGAGGTGAGAATTTCCGCTTAATTACTGGTTAAGAGAGGAATGTTTATTTTGATTAACGGGGCGAGATGATGCCGTAATTACCAGCAGGATCTTGGAAGGCTTGGAAATGTGCTGGTGGACGAGGGTGGATTAATTATTTACCTGGGAATTGGCCTGGTGTGATGGTGACAGGTGACGCTTTGTTTGTGCTTACCTTCACTCTCTCATGGACGGGACAGCTGCAGTGCTTTATTCCAGTTAACGCCAAGTGTTTTTCTTCAGCTGAGAGGGAATGATAATGTAAATTACCTGAGAGTGTTAGAGAGAGAGAGAGAGAGAGAGAGAGAGTTGTTAAAATAAGAAAGATCTTCATGCTGAGAATCAGAGAATAGAGCAAAATTTCTAGACATTTCTGGAGTATGAAATTAACTGTTTTAATATCTTTCTTTCAGTACTCAAAAAGATGTAGAAACACTCTGAAGAAAATTGAAATACCTTTGAGCCGATAATTCCACTCACACTACCATCATCCTCGAGTTTCCACACCTAAAGATGTCTTCGTTTGGAAATGGTAAGTCTTTTTTAGATTTATATACGGTATTTTGAGGCTATGTGGTGGAGTCAGGATTCCAAAGGCTTGCAGAGTGTGAGAATGAGTGTTTGGCCTATTTTCCTGGGCGTACTGTTGGTAGGTTCCCTCTTTGGTGCCATTTCTTCTTCCCTTGTTGTCTGGATCCTGCCTCACCACATCCGTAGGTAGGGAATCATGTCAGGATAATGATGATGATGATGATGATGATGATGATGATGACAGTGACATGACGGTATGGGAGCCTTTAGGCCCTTAATTAAATTCTGAATGTCCCAGCCACACAAAAATTGACAGGAAGAGAGATAAAAAGGAAAAGGGACGAAAAACCGCGCCTTCAGAGCCAAAGTATCCTCCTCAATATTGTAGGCAAGAAAAGTTCCCGGCAGGAGTTTTTTCGAAGATCTGAATATTTTCGTGGTTAAACTTTCTCAGCTTTTAGAGATTTAATAATTTTCGCCATTTTTGTTGCTCAACGGTGGCTTGAGGGAAAATTTTGATCGTTGTTTTATTCGCTTCTTTATAAATTTGTTAATACGAGAGGTGGTTTTAGTCTGCTGAGAGATTGATGCCTATGTGTGAGTGATGTTTCTCTCTCTCTCTCTCTCTCTCTCTCTCTCATTTCCTAAGGTGAAAACAATCCTCTGGCGGTAGCAAGAATTAAAGAAAAAAAATAAACAATAGCACCGCAATGAAGGTAATAAAAAAAATCTACCGTTCTAGTTGCATGTAAAAAAAAAAAAAATGGTATATATATCTATCTACCTACACCAGCATTTGCATAGAGTGAAAAAACAAAGTGTAATGAAAAACGTATTTGCAAATCATACCTCGCATTTTTAAACGCGTAAGCATCACTTCCTCTGTTTAAAAAAAAAATCTATATGACCCGAATATGTTTTACAGTGATAATAAAATAGGCATCTGAAAAATAAATACATTTCTTTTTGCGCCTTTTTTTTTTTTTTGGAGGGGGGAGTGAGGGGTATTTGCAGCGGATCCTCCTCACTGGAACAAACGCGCGTTAAATCTAGTTCAGAATTTAAGTGGAAATACCTTGACACTTTTTATTTAACCCTTTAGAGTGTCGGTATTGTGAGTCTTCTACACACACACACACACACACACACATTATATATACTGTATTATAATTGTTACGACAGGCAGGTGATTTTTTTCCCCTTTAGCTGAAGAAACTTTTCGTTGCAAAGAACTTAGCAGCTTAGTAATATTAGCCACCAGGGGGAAGTGAGCAGCAAAATAGGTGAAATAGCGGACGATTTTTATTTCCCTGTTACACTTCGTTCACATTTCATTGGCCAAGATTTTCGTCCTTTTGCGGCTTATTTCATGAAGCTCAGTGGCTGAATAACACGATACTTTGACTCCATATCCTCACCGTAGCTCTTCTTCGTGATTAGCACTGTATACTGGTGTTGATCTATTACAACTGAGCATTGAAGATAGAGATATGGCATTTTTTTTTAATTAAGAGAAGAGTTTGGCAGCGATTACGTAGCTGTATATAAATTTGAATAACGGCAGATGTTTAGTGAGGGAATTTTGTCGAGAGGGGAAGTGACTATACGCAAAGCTGTCCAAAAATTTCGATAAGAAGTCATTTTTATGGAGAATATTGTGAAGCAAGGATAGGAATGAACGCAATTCTTCTAATTTTTAATTGGGATAAGACTTAATTTTTGTTGAAATATTGCTGATAGTAGAGACAGGATTGAATGTAATTTTGTTTGTTAAATCTGGATAAAGTTTAATTTTGATATGTGGAATTTTTGTGGATTAAGCGCAGTTATGTACATAAATTTGGTCCAAGCTTAATTCTGATTTTTTCTTTTATTAAACTCATTTCTTTACATAAATCTGGACAAAGCTTTTTTTTTTTTTTTTTTTTTTTTTTTGGTGGGGGTGGAATTTTTTGGACTGAACGCAATTCTGTACATATATTTTGGTCAAAGATTACTTTTTATGGGTGGAATTAAACGCAGTTCTGTACATAAAGTTGGACACAGCTTAATTTTGATGGGTGGAATTCTCGTGGATAAAGCGTAATTCTGTACATAAAGTTGGACACAGCTTAATTTTGATGGGTGGAATTCTCGTGGATAAAGCGTAATTCTGTACATAATTTCGAGGTGGGCTTAATTTTTATTGTTGGAATTTTGGTGGCGGTGGGTCCATCTGGGAGGCGTCATTCCTCACCGGGCAAGGACCATTATTCACTCCGACTCCGCCAGTCCGCGCCGGAAAGCCCCCGTTAACCACTCCAATATTTCTGGCCTCCACGTCCTCAAGCCAGTCACTGTACCCTTTTTACTCTGGCCCAAAATTGCCATCTCTTCGGCTTGGAAATCTCTGTTGTTGCAAGAGAATAACGTTATGATACGGTGCTGACGATATAATACGGTGCTAACGTTATTATACGGTGCTAATGATGTAATACGATGCTAGTCACAGATAAGTGCTGCTTGGCCTCCCTGTTCTCAAACCAGCCACTCTGCTCTTTTTGCTCTGACTTAGCCCAAAATTGCCATCTCTCCGGTTTAAATGCTCAGTTGTAGCAATAAATTAACGCTACAATACGGTGCTATACGCTTTTCAGCTTTACTTGGCCCAGATTTTCGTTCTTTTGGTAACTCAGTGAAAGGATGAGATAAAGTAATGGCTCTACATCCTTTCCTTATCACTTCTTCACACATTATCTAGTGTTAATCTATGTCTCAAAACTCGGCGTTCAAGAGGGAGAGATGGCAGTTTTAGGTCAAGTAAGAGTAAAATGGGTATAGTTACCAATAAATGCTATGGAAAGGATGGCGAGCCGTAGTAATATCTTTTTCTGCCATTGAACTGCATAATATAAATTGCAAAAGGACGAAATTTAGGCCCAGTTAAGGTGAAATAACTGTAGCTGAGAGGGTCTGCCGACGCCGCCCCAGCCAGATTCGTTTTGGACAATGAGGCTTGAGATGATCTATAAAATATAGTATGAAACCCGCTGGGAGTTTACCAAAATCTTCTCATTCAAGGAGAGTTATATAAAAGTGAGCCAGACTATTTTACTGGCTATAGGAGAGCCTCGCGATATTAGAGGGTTCAAAGACTGAAGGTTATAGGCAAAGGGAAATTAGTCCAGAGTACACTTGAGAATCCTGGTAAACTCTTTGAATCTGAGAGTGTAAACAGAGCACGGGTGTTGCCCATCCACCGTCAGCGGGGAATTGAATTACAAAAGTTGCATTCACAAGAAGCGTCGACTGTAATACATAATACACATCACCAGTGCATCAAAAAGCATCATCATTTGACTCCAGGAAAATTCTCTTTTTCTGGAACAATAGTAGTCATTCTCTGGTCACGGTTTGCAAACCACCCCAACACCTTAGACCAATAGGTGTGAAAATGAGCAGAATGTAGCTTGTCGTCTCAGAATGATTGGTGTGCTTGATTGTGGAATGATACACTTTTAATCTATAACACTGTATAATGAACTGGTATATGGTATAGAAAAAATTGGTGGTAGAGATAAACACAAAGGGAGGATGTTTTCAGCTAATTCGTCATCTGTTTTAAAGTGGATGGTGCTTATTGTGTTCAGAATATTGTAGTAAACGTTGATGAAAGATATAAACATGAGTAGATGTGTTTTCAGAGTTCCTGGTCTTATATTTCAAAATGCATGGTGCATACAGTGTTCGGACACTTTATGTTGATAGTGTGTATGATATAGTAACCATAGCTGTTAGGTATGGGTACGAGAAGAGGTGTTTTTCTAATTTTTAGGATAGGAGAGGAGATTTTCAGATTCTCAGGTCATATGTTTCATAATGCTTGGTGCTGAAAGTGGCTGGATACGTAATGGTGAGAGTTTATGTGTTATATTACCCATTGCTGATGGGGATACATATGGTAAAGGAAGATTCTTTGGTCATATATTTTATGGAGCTTACAGTGTCCGAATATTTTTTGGTGAGAGTGTACTGTATATATACTAGTAGGATGAAAACACGGATTACTGGGCGATATATTCCACACTCGTTTCAGCCCGACACCCTTTGGCATATAGTGAAAAAAATAGATAAATGAAAATACTGTGTCCCATTTGTGAAAAATGTACCGCTGGTGTAGGTAGTTCCCAGCTGTTACCAGTATTATGATTTGTTGTGAAAAATCTTTTATGTTTACATATACAGCTTAACGCCCACCCACCCCGTAGTTCCGAAATGTCAGCTTCATATTTGGGTGTATGTATTCTGTATTAGGTGCATTATAGTCGTCATCCCCACCATTTGACTTCGTAACTCCACGTCTTTTCGCGAATCTCCGTATATATCATCCTATTAAGATTTGAAAGCAAAGTATAATAATAGCTAAAAATATCGTCGGCAGTATTTAGTGGACAAAAACAGTGACGCTTTATGCATGGTTAAATTGGACAGTATATTAATTTTTTTTTTTTTTTTTTTTTTTTTTTTTTTTTTTTTTTTACCTTAGCGATGATTGTGCTGATGGTTGTTACGTTTGCTACATTCAGAGCCCAGCTACTTATAAACACATATATCAGTTTTTTTTTTTTTTTTTTTTTTTTTTATGGTCCATATGTTACGCTTCATTGTCTAGCTTTTCGCGGTCCAGTTGTTACACTTCATTGTCTAGCATTTCGACGTCCAGTTGTTACTAACACATCGGAGTCCAACATTTCACTGCTGCATTCATAGATCAGCAGCAGTTGAGGGGAATTATATTTATAGGTTATACACTAACGTTGATACATTCGGACTGCCTCTCACTCGTGTTTCTCTACATCACCTTCATATACACACGTAAATCAAACATTTGTGCCATTGTCCATTAGTTACACACACGCCCAAGTCTAGTATTTCACTGTCCATTTGTTGCATTCATAGCTGAGCCTCCGTGCCGCGAAAGGAAGATCCCAGCCTTGCCCCGCGTTGAATACTTAATGCCCCGGGCGAGGCTCTGACACAACGGAAGGTAAAGCGTGCACTGTCCAGTTTTTGACAATGCAATTCTAGAGCAGCGCGAGAGGCCGTGTTGGGTTGTGGGCACGTTTAATGGAACTAATTAGGGTCGGCATAAGGGCCAGGCAGTGTGGCTAGGGTGTATGCGGGAGAGGCAGACCGCTGGATGGTAGGGAGTGATGCGTGGGTAGGTCACGGAATAGGCTACACATGCTGGGTTAATGTATGCATATTACAGACACACACACACACACACACACACACACACACACACACACACACACACACACACACACACACACACACACACACACACAGGGATATTATACTTACAAGAATTATGCACACGTACAAGCGATAAATATGCATGAAGTTATACATACATGAATTCATACGTTGAGGAGGAAATACGTTTTATACACACGCAGACAGTAAGAACACATGGAAACTACACACACACGGAGCAAGAGCAGACACAGCATACAGAGGACACACTCATGCCGACACAAATGACACACAGATTCAACACATGGACGCAAAACACAGCACAGGAGACAAACGCGGCAGTAAAGCAGTAAGTACTTGAAGTTGGGCCACAAACACACACCGTAATCTGTTCCTCTCGGTGTATCTGTGTTATAACTTTTGTTCCGTGTGTTTTATGTTCCTTCGTATGTCATATGTTATATTAGCGTGTGTGTTCAGTCTCTCTGTGTGTGGCGTGTTTTGTGGAGGGGGTTTTGCTTAAGGGGAAGAATAGTAGACTTTTGTTTGACAGGACGCGAGGTCGAATACAGGGCACGACGTTGAAATTTTGGGATTCTAATTTCGTTAAAACTCTTCACAGATCTTCCAAAAGGCCACCGACATGTCCTAAAACACCCTTCCCCCGTACTGGTTCTATAGCATCATTACTGAATAAAATATACCTAGTAAAAAAAAAAAAAATTAGTGCCCAAGTGGTGACATGGGAAGCTGTGTGGCGCCTCCTGATGTCAATAAAGCATCAAGAACTTTGTCTAGAAAGTTGGATGGATATATATATTAATTAACAAAATAAATAAATAAATGATAATAACTTGCTGTCTCGTGTGTTGGCTGAATTTTTTACTTTTGACGGGTGTGAAATTCGAGCATGGGGACAGGATTGTGATTCTCTCTCTCTCTCTCTCTCTCTCTCTCTCTGCTGTGTGTGTTTGTGTGTGTGTGAGAGAGAGAGAGAGAGACGGGGGGGGGGGAGGCGCGTGGCTGCAACAGGGCGGGTGAGGAACCAACAAAATTAATAATAAACTCAGACATAGAATTCGCTTTCCCAGAGAGAGAGAGAGAGAGAGAGAGAGAGAGAGAGAGTCATAGCCCAGCCGGATTCCAGACAGACCAGAGTATTACTGCAAAAAATAACTGAGTAAATAAATAAATAAGCATAAGATAAGTAGTAATACATGACTCCTTTAACCCGGTGAGGTGTAGTGGTGTTTTTTTTTTTCTCTAGGAACATCTAGGAGATTTTATTTAGATTAGGAGAGATTGTTCGAAGGAGGAGGGGTTAGAGAAAAGCCTCTTCACCTCTTTTACTGCTAGGGTACACTGACAAAGCTCTGTGAAATAGTCTAATGGCAGCGAAAAGTAAAGTGAGTATAACGTCTTCTGGCGGACCGTAGATTTCCTCCTAAAGCCCTCCCCTTGAGAATAATACAGGTAATAATAATAATAATAATAATAATGATAATGATAATGATAATAATAATAATAACAGTAATGAAATAATAAGTAAAGAGGTAGAGCATTTTGTATGAGTTTGTCACAGTAACTGCTTCACTGCTAGACATCATTCCAAAGATGAGTAAAAAACCGTCTTGAGGCAGCAAGAATAAACAGAACAATACGTCATGGTACTCTAGAATATGGCAGTAGAAAAAGTCGTCTGAGTCAGGCATATAACCAGACTTTTCGAGGGTGCAGGAAAAAACGAGTTAGAAAATAAAGCGTAAGCATAATGAGACTCTAAAATACGGCAGTAAAAACGACATATGATTCAAGTTTGTAGCCTAACTTTTTTGTCGAGGGGCCCAGGACAAAAAAGGGGATTATAACACAAGGCTTAAACATGTGAGAGGCCTCATGACTAAAGCAATGAAAGTGGTTGCCTGAATCCAGTATTAGCTCAGTCGCCACCCCCCCCCACCTCCCCCCCAAAAAAAATAGAGCATAAAACTTGAGAATGTGAGAGGCCTTAATAATAATACATTAAAATCTACCTGAATCAAATATTTAATCTGGCTTTTCTCTCAAGGCCCCAAGGGAAAAAAAAAAGAAACAAGATCAAGATGTATGTGAAAGGCCTGAAGAATAAAGCCATAGAATACGTCATCTAGTTCCAGTATATAACCCATTTTTTCCATCGACAGCCCTACAAAAAAACGGGTTACTGCATAAAGCTTGCGTACAGTATGCGAGAGGCAGCATAGGAGGAGCAGCGGCAGTAGCAACCTCGCCAGCTGCTCTGCATATTGAGGGCTGCAATATCCCCGAGCCGGCATAGCAATGAACCCGCGCTGCTGTCTTCGCGGCTCGTTGGCTGGACCTCCGAGTTATATCTGTAACGGGAGGGGCTGCTGCTGGGGGAGGGCAAACTTTGCTCCCTGGGGCGTCGTTTAATTATTCTTACCTTAGCGACGATATGAACTTTGGCTTAGTTGTTGGCGTTACTGATGACGACTGCAGTGCTCCGTGCGCATGTGTCCTTCCCTTCCCTTCCCCTTACCCACCCCCGCCTACCTGCCCCCTGCCGTGCACTAGCGTGGTGGAGGTGAGACTGCAGATAAGGCTGAGGTGGAAGGTGAGGCTGAATGTGGAGATGAAGGTGTAGATGAGGGTGGAGGTGAGAGAGGAGATGAATGTGGGAGGTGAAGTTGGAGATGAGGGTAGATGTGAAAGTGAAGTTGAGTGCGAGTGAATAGGGTGCAATGCGAGTGAAGGGGTAGATTTTATTCGGCCATAGAGACATTTTTCAAAACTAGATTGTCTTCACTAACCCCTTCAGTGCAACACCGTATTCACAATAAGATAATTGAAAAGGCGTCATCGTACTGAATGTCTTAGCCCCGTAAATCCAATGACGTACTGTGCCATTTTATTTTTGTTCTTTTGCAGACGATTTTATTCAGCTTTGGAAAGATTTGTGGTACTGGAAGGGTTCGTGAAGGCTGCGTCTACTCTCTCTAGTTCGTTTATTCTTGCTACTTGCGCACTTGACGATTTTATTCAGTTTAGGAAAGATCTCTCCTACTGAAGGAGTTAATGAAGTCTGCATCTAACCCATCCATTTCGAAGTCTCTCCTAAGCTGAATGAAATGGTCTGAAGGTAACAAGAATAACACGAAAAATACGCCATCGGTATGCAGTGGTTGAGGAATTTCGATATTTCTTTAATAGCATATTTATGGAGAGGGAAGAAAGTCATCGAAATAAAGCGCTTCAGAAATTTCGATATTCCACATATATTTTATTGGACAAGGAGCAGTAAAATCATAGGTACGTTTTAAAAGAATATATATGTTTTTTTTTTACTCTGATTCACATGAGGAAAACGTACCCATAATGTCCACCAGAGAAACAGAAAAATATGTCAAACGTTCACATCAGAATGACATAACTCGCTTGGATTCTTTTATACGTTTCCAATTTTTTTCAATGTATTCCCCCCAACCATCCCATTTTTTTTTTTACTGTATCATTTCAACCAACAGCCAGTTTTTCATTCGTCATTTCCAGAGCGTCTCGTATCGAAGGGGTGAAAGATACTGTACTCTATTCGCTTTACCTAGGCGTAAAATTGCCATCACACAATCTCCAGTACCTTTCTGTTAGGAGAGATCTAACGCTAGAATACGGTATCAGTCACGATGTAGTGCCATGGAAAGGATGCAGAGCCGTAGCGTTGTGTGACTCTGCCACTGAGCTACGTGAAATAACCCGGAGGAGGACGAAACTATGGGCCAAGTTAAAGTGAAAGAGCTCAGGTAAAAGAACTATTGTCAAATGTTTACATGAGATAGACATTAGTGGTTTGGACAGTTATGCCCGTTGGTTAAGGAGGCTCCCAGCACTTCTCCCTTACCAGTGCTTTTCTGCAAGTGGCTCGTTAATGCTCTCAGTTCGATTCCTCTGCTTCTTCTCCCCTTCCCCCACTGCACCTTCTTCTCCGTCCTTCTCCTCTTCCTCCTCCTTCCTCTCCCAATAAATATTCAGCAGTTAGCAGCGTACATCAGGGTGTTGTCAGGGTCGCGGGTTCAATTAATTCGTGTTCTCAAGGGGTCTTCCAACACCTTGACAGAACCCTACCAAAAGCCGAGATGCCGAACCAGACGCCCGTGTTTCGCCAAATTTGTTCTCGGTATGTTTTAACTCCTTCAGGCCGAGGACTTTAATTTTATTCTTGAAGTGGATGTCCTAAAATGAGCAGGAGAAGTACTTTGGTATAGCTTGATCTGCCATAAAGGATGAAGAATGACAGACTGACTAGGAGAGTGTGTGTGTGTGTGTGTGAGTGAGATGGAAGGGATAAATGTGATGGAGGGATGCAGTGCAGGGGTTAATGAGAGGTGGGGGGGGGGTGCAGGTAAGGTAGAGGGAAATGAGAAAGGGGAATGTGAGGTTTAGGGAAATGAGAAAGGGGAGTGTGAGGTAGAGAGAAATGGGAAAGGGGAGTGTGAGGTGGATAGAGAACAGGTTGATGGCGGTGGATAGGGAAACCTTAGGGCACTTCGCTTGTGGCCATCCCTTACGGAATTAAGGCGTCTGACGACCAATAGATGGGTGGATAAATTGAAGGTACGAAATGCGATACAGCACATTTCGTAACCTACCCGTTTCGTCACTACATTTTAGACTCGTTTCGTCTAAAATGTCTAAACAGGATGGTGACGAATGGGAATGATGACGAAACAGGGACACGACCACACGGCTGACTTAAGACTCGTCCAGTCCTCCTGTGCCAAAGTGTTTAACGGAGACTTTATCTAACCTCTCGTGTTTGAAAAGTCTCTCCTAAGCAGGCCAAAGGAATCTGGAGACCAAAAATAGAAAAGGACGTCATTGAGGTGAAGAGATTAAAAATGTCTCAAGGAACAGAAATGTAGGCACTTTCTAAGAACTCTACCAGTATTACCAGTGTGCGGCTGAAACTTGATAAGACTTATGTAACTATGCCGCCTACTGGAATTAAAAATGCATGGATATAACTAAGAAATTTTGCTAAACCAGCCTGAAGATAGTGCTAGATTAAAGCTAAGCACTAGAGAGAGAAATATTGAGGAGAGATGAGCTAAAGTTAGGAGAAGAGAGGAGAGAGTGGAGTGACGTCAAATGGAGTGGTGTGGAGTGGAATGAAGTGGAGAGGAGAGGAGGGGAGAGAGAGGTTAAGTAAAGTGAAGCAAAGAGTGAAGAGAAGAGATGAGAAGAAAGGAGAGGTGAAGTGAGGAAATGAGAGAAGTGGGGAAAAGAGTGGAGAAGTGGTAAGGCTGAGGGTGGACGGCTGGCAGGCAGGCAGGCAGGTTGATTAAACACGAAGTCAAGGAGCAGCTGGTGGGAAGTGTAGGTGCAGGTGTGTGATATAAAGAGGTTGATAGATAGATAGATAGATAGATAGATTAGAGAAGTAGGTAGATAGGTAGATTGATAGAAAAATAGATAGGTAGGTAGGTAGGTAGACAGGTGCATACATGACTGGATGGGTAGAGAAATATATAGTTAGGTAGGCAGACTGTAGAAAGGTGTATGATTAGACAGGTAGGTAGGTAGGTAGATAGGAAGATAGATAACTGCACAGACAGATAGGTTGGCTGATAGACTGATAGTTTATAATGCACAGATGTTTGGTGTGGTGGTACGATGATGTGAGTGGCTAGAAGTTTACCTCTTCCTCCTCCTCCTCCTCCTCCTCGCACCGAAAAGTAATATAGACAGCTCATAAATGAAGTCAGATTACTTTTTTTTTTAATTAGTTATATATATATATATATATATATATATATATATATATATATATATATATATATATATATATATATATATATATATACATACGGTATATCAGTCACATTGTAGGCTTTGTAACTTCTTTATCTTAGCGATTTATTATGTGTATTGCAATTCAACATTCTTCTGTATGTTACCGGTTTCGTTGTGTTATCGACTTGGATTTCATCAGTAACATACAAGAGAATATTGAGGTATAATGGACGGAGTAAATCGCTGAGGAAGTGTTGCTAAGTCTGCAAAAGCCACTTGTATTACGACCCTTAGTTCAAAGCAAGAAATATACTTGAAATCTTAGTCGAACAAAGTGTTAGTCGCAAAACAAAAAGAGTCGAATGATTGACTGTCTGAGGCTCCCTGATCAAAACCAATATTTCAGTATTAGCAGGCTGAATAAGGCAAATCGTGTTAGTCTGACTACACATGGCCATCAGTTGAGCTGAAAGGTGTTAGGGTTTGTCAGGTAAACGCGCCATAATCCTAGAACAACAGTGTATCAGTGAGCGACCGTCTGCGGCTCTCAACACAACACCAGCATTGTGGCATTACCTCCTGCAGCCCACCAGACAAGATTAGCTTCTCCGCTCCGAGGGTTGGTGTATCTCACAGGTAATCACTGGGGGGAGGCTCACGTTTCGTGCTGTGTATCCCTGGTCGTCCTGGTGTATCCTTGAGCCTTGTGTGTCTCTGGTGTATCCTTAGTTGCCTTGTGATATCCTTGGGTTTTGTGCATCCCTGGTGTATCCATTGCCATTCTGGTGTACCTTTGGACGTCCTCTTAATTCTGGCGTATCCTTGGACCTTGTGTATCTCTGGTGCATCCTTAGATATCCGGATGTATCCTTCATGGGAATCCTGGGTGTTTCGTTGGGTTTCCTTGGGTACCCTGGTGTATCCTCTGGCATCCTGGTGTATCCTTGTACCTGGTGTATCCCTGAGCTGGTATATCTCACAGCTGATCACTGGGGGAGGCCCACAGATGGTGTTCTGTATCCTTGGTCTGCATTGTAAGGAGACCAGTAGTCTTTGTGGCATCTTCTTATCGATGTGTTTTGCGCCTTACATCTTATAATTCTCTTATGTGTTACGTATACCTTTTTAACAAGGTTTTTTGCACCTTTCTTTGATAATTTGTTTTTCTTAAGTAATACATCTTCTTTTCTGTAGGAGGATTGATTTAATTTACTCCTTAACTTCTTCTTTTTTTTTTCCTCTTCTGTTCAGATCTTCATTATTCCTTCATGCCACTTGTTTCTCGTTTTTTTTTTTTTTTTTTTTTTTTACTGTACAGCATCATGAACTGTCTCAATAACTAACAAGAATGTATGTTAACGTGGCAGATTCAGTAATATATTTATAAGGAAGAAGGGTTAGAGAATTCCACTGAGCCGACGAGGATATTGGTTAAGATTGAATTCTCCGCTCTGAGGTGTGTGTGTGTGTGTGTGTGTGTGTGTGTGTGTGTGTGTGTGTGTGTGTGTGTGTGTCTCAGCTAATCACGGCAGCGATCCTCACATTTCCTGGCGTGTGTATCTCCGCTGACAGGCGCCCCAGACAAGTGTGATGTGACGGGAATACTGAGGAATTTCGTGGGGCGTACAGAGAGAAATATGTAGGAAATTTTTATTTATAGAGCTTCGGTAATATAGAGCTGCTTTCGTAAGGCACACAGAGAGAAATTTTGTGTGTGAAATGTTTATGTATAGATCTGTGATGATATGGAGCTGATTTCGAAAGGCATACAGAGAGCAGTTATATATATGAAATGATGGAGGCAAAGGTACTGCTGATCCAACCACAGTCGTGTGTTAAAACTAGTGATAATTTTAAAGTTAATTTCCTACGGCATGCAGAGGGAAGTTATATGCATGAAATAAGTGAGAAGTTATGCTGTTTTGAAGCATACGGAGGATAGGATGAAGGCCGAGGACGAGATGACATGGAGGCGATTGGTTTGTGGCCTCCCCTTCCTAGATGAAGACGTTTGGCTGTTGTTGAATAGATAGATAGATAAGTAGTTAGGTAGGTAGATAGATAGTTAGATAGATGGACTCAAAAAGTACTACCCCGCCTGCCATCTTAATATGTCTGTCAACAGCTGTGATATTTTAAAATCTTACCCTTTGCTTACAGTAAAGTTTGGCACTACTCTTGTTGGTGTGACCCGAGAATTTACCTTGTGTGTGTGTGTGTGTGTGTGTGTGTGTGTGTGTGTGTGTGTGTGTGTGTGTGTGTGTGTGTGTGTGTGTGTGTGTGAGTGTGTGTGTGTGAGAGAGAGAGAGAGAGAGAGAATTGTGATATCTTAAAACCCATCTCTTGCCTCCTCTAAAAACGTCTGTACCTCCGGCGTGACACTCGGGATTTCAGGTGGCATAGAGGGAGCGGCACCCACCCCGGCACGGCGTCGCGATATGACCCTTCAGAGTCAGAAGGCCGCCTACTGGGTCTCATAATGGCACTATTAATGGTTCTCTGACGGCAGGCTGGAGGTGCTGAGATGGCCTGGCTAGGATCACGCCTCCTCAACACACGCTCCCTTACAACCTCACACTATGCTCTGCTTATACTGTCATATTACATATTTGGTTGTATATACCCGCATTGCATTCCGGTATAAGCTTTGAATGTAGACCGCACTCACACACACACACACACACACACACACACACACACACACACACACACACACACACACACACACACACACACACACACCTTACCTTTAGACAATTTTTTTTAGCTTCAGAGAGATTTTTCTAACCCTGGGGAGAGGGGGACGCTGCGATACATCCTTCATCAACCATGTGAGTGTCAGATATTAAATAAAATCGACTGGAGAAAGCAAGAAAAAAAGCGACGACCTCTAGATGTAGGGTTTAAAGTGGACAGGATATAGAAGAGAGGAAGGAATAAATCGTCTGAAAGCAGTGAAAACAGAACACGTAGAATGAAGTATGAATAGACAGAGTGGAGGACTCAGTTAAAATCATCTGTAGACAGTAGGCCTAACACACAAGATTATGCCCTCGAGTTGATGGAGTTAAAGTGGACAGAGCGTAGTAGAGGAGGGGGATAGGGGGAAGACTGACCCCCTCCCCCTTCGTGGGTAGCAACCAATGAGATATGGTACGCTAGGCCAAGGGGTGATGCATGAAGGTCCGGGGTGATAAATGGAACGCACGCATGATGTATGAAACGCGGCCAGGCTTCACTTGCTACGAGGAGGGGTGTTGCAGGAATCTTGCCTCTGATATGGGAAGTTAAGTGGTACTGCTATTAATCCTTCTATGTTCTATCTGTCTGTCTACCTATCTGTCTATCTATATCCATGCCTGTCACTATCTATCTGTCTGTCCGCCCCTTTCTTTGTCTGTTTGTCTACCTGTCCGTCTATTTGTATGCCTGTTTTTATCAGTCTCTGTAATTGTCTGTCTGAATCTGTCTTCTTATAACCAGACGTCACAATCCCTGAAGGAATGTCCGCAAACGACTTACCACCATGCCATCACGCTGCCCTCTCACCAACTCTTTTATACTTTGAGTTCCACGTAATTAGTAGTTAAAATAGGATTGCTTTCTTATCCTGTTGGAACCGATAAATTAAACACAAAAATGATGCAGTAAACTCAGCACAGGTTCACGTATACTTGCGGACGTAAATACTGATCCACTCATGAACGATAAATAACTATACGGTGAGCGATGACTTCCGAAATTGAGTTAGATGATACTAGGAGTCCAACACACTTTTCAGAATATTATGTAAAGGTTTCATAGATGTTCGACGGAAAAGGGAACGAAATTCTTGTCCGTAACTGTACCTTATGGGGCGCGTTGCATGAATCAGGCCTGTGTTACGTGAAGTGATGTGATGCTAAACTACTTTCAGCACCGATATATTCTCTCAGCCGATAACTTCTCTCCAGCGATGACTTGTCTCCTAATAAATGTTCTCCACCAATAATTTTACTCCACCCATAACTGCTCTTCGCCAGAGCCTTCTCCATCAATAACCTGTCCACCAGTAACTTGCGTATTTTCTCCACCAAAAACTTCTCTCCTTGCGCGCCACTCACCACCAGTGCTACTTTCACCAACAGTAAATTCTCGTTTTCTGTCTTCTACCACTCCCTAAACTCCCCATCACATTCTAAACTCCCCACCACAGCCAATACTCCCCACGACAGTCTAAACTCCCCACCTCAGTCTAAACTCACCACCACAACCTAAACTCACCACCACAACCTTAACTCGCCACCACAACCTTAACTCGCCACCACAACCAAAACCCTACACCAGTCTCAGCTCCCCACCACAACTATCACTACCTGCCATTACCATGACATTCCTCTACCATTACATAAACTTCCCTACCACTCCTTGCTACCTCCATGCCACTCTCTCACTCCCTGTCAACACACCCACCCCCTCTGCCAACACTCCCCCACCCTCTGCCAACATTCCCCCACCCTCTGCCAACACTCCCCAACCCCCTGCCAGCACTCCCCTACCCTCTGCCAACACTCCCCTACTCCCTGTCCACACTGCCTGCCATTCCCCTGCCACTCCCATCACCAGTCAGCTCACTCCCCCTGATTTTCTCGCTTCCTCCTCATATTTGTCCTGGCGGTTCCCAATCACGAATTTTCTTCAGTATTATCCAGGGTGACAGAGGGTCGTGTCTAAACCTTTTACTACCACGTGAGTTTATTTATTTTTTTATTATTTTTGCTTCCACTAGACTTAATTCTGCCATAAGGACATAAAACTTATTCATTTTAATAGACTGGAATTTTCTTCATTTTACAGTTTGCATCCCATACCTCAATTTACAGACAATACTGCGGTTCAACATTCTTCCCATGGCATTTTTCAGGGACTTATATCATGGTTAAGTGCTATCGCTTGCTACAGCTCAGTACTGAAGACGGTGTGATGGCAATTTTACGCCTAGTTAAGACGAACAGAGTATAGTCATAACGAAAAGGTTAAAGATGGACTGATGTTGGGATTTGTGGATTCCGTTTTCATTCGCTCCCATTGGCTGTAAATCCTTGAATAAAATCGTCTGGAGGTAGCAGGTATAAAGCTGAAAAAGAGTCGCGGTAGTGAATGTTTTTTTTTTTTTTTTTCCCTAAAGGATTGGCGTTGGGATTTGGGGATTCGGTAACCGTTCACTCCCAGTGGCCGTAAATCCTTGTAATCACCTCCCTCGACAATGGCCTCAAGAATCACTGCCTGGCGGGAATAGGGAAAAAGAAAGGCTCATAATGTAATGCAAGAGGGTGAAGGAGACGGAGACCATTAACTTTCATTCCGAACGTTTGAGGGCATTGCAGTATTGTTTGATGATGATGATGATGATGATGATGATGAGACACTCCTGGTCTTCTATACAGCCCTTCAGTATATTTTCCCTATGTTTCCTCTCCATG
This sequence comes from Coenobita brevimanus, assembly GCF_032717465.1. NCBI lineage: Eukaryota > Metazoa > Arthropoda > Malacostraca > Decapoda > Coenobitidae > Coenobita > Coenobita brevimanus. Next base: position 2,543,877 of record NC_137028.1, read on the forward strand.
AAAAACTGCAAAAGAGATTCAGAGTTCCTAATCCCCCCCACCTCCTATCTCGTCCCTCCCCCTTCCCACTTTTATTCTCAGTTTCGACTCTCATCTTCACCCACCACTCACTCCCCTCCCCCTCCCACTGTCACTCTCATACCTCCCTCCCCATCCTCCCTGTCTTACTTCCTCTCGCTTCCTCCCTTCCTCTCTCTCCCAGCCTCACTCTCACATTCATGCTCATCCTTTGTTCCCGTTCCAGCGTCACTCCTATCCCACCTCACCCCCAGTCCCTCTCCCTCTCCCACTCCCATCCCCATTCTCACTCCCACTCTCATTCCCATCCTTACCCCACCCCAACCCTCCATCCATGGTTCCACTTCCACACCCACATTCACTTCCACCCTCTTTCGTTTCCCACCCCCACCCCCATCCCACTCTGCCGCATCCCATTCTGTTCCACCCCACCCCACCCCACCATACCCCACCATACTCGGCCCCACCATACCCCACCCCACCCCACCCCACCCCACCCGACCCCACTATGCCATCTTCCATCCCACAAAACCCAACCCTACCCTACGCTACCCTACCCTACCCTACCCTACCCTACCCTACCCTACCCTACCCTCCCTCACTCCACCCCACCCCACCCATCCTTCCTCACTCCACCCCACCCCACCCCACCCATCCTTCCTCATTGCTCTGTTTGGGATAAATCATTTCTCTTGCACAGCGGGGACGATTTTACGAGCTCCCCTCCTGTCTCTTTCATGTGGGATTACACCCTGCAAAGGCCACGCTCACCAGGATTGGCTTCACAAGACGATTTGAGTTATTATTCTCGGTCTTATTTTTAAATCGTGTCCGTACAAAGGCAAGCTTGTTTCTCGAGCACTCTCAGTACTTGTAAATCAATTGTTTTTTTTTGTTGTTGTTTTTTTTTATGCAAGGAAGAAGGAACCAAAAACCAGAAGCCCGCAAGATTTTTGTCTTCAAGAAAAAAACAAAAACAAGATAAGAGAGAGCGAAGTTCAAGATCTGTTCATTTCGAGATGCCAGGACACACTGCGTTTGAAAGACTGTGTATGTCTGTTTTTCTATCTGTGTATCTCTGTATCTTGTTTTTCTTTCTGTCTTTGTATCTCAGTATCTGTTTGTATCTATCTATATATCTGTATCTGTCTTTCTGCTTGTCTGTGTCTCTCCCTGTCTCTATCTGTCTCTCCGTCTCTCCATATCTGTCTATCTTTGTCTGTGTGTGTGCGTGTCTGTCTACCTATGTTATGGGTATCTCCGGGTGATAATGCTGTACTGTGTTTAACCCATTCAGCCCGAGTTCGTCATTTCTGTTTTATTCTTGCTGCTGCCAAATGAGTTTATCCAGCGTAAGAGAGAGAGAGAGAGAGAGAGAGAGAGAGAGAGAGAGAGAGAGAGAGAGAGAGAGAAATTATTCAACATCTACCCCGTGAAAATGTTGGTAGTATTCGGTCTAATATATATTTTTCCTCTCTCTCTCTCTCTCTCTTTATATATATATATATATATATATATATATATATATATATATATATATATATACACTATTTGAAAAGAGGTCGGGTATTTGAAGCACGCTTGACATCACTCACTGGCCGAGCACCAACTTATTCCCATTTGTTCCTCTTTTCTTTTCTTTTCTTTTTTTTTCTGGGACTTCCGTCTGTTTAGTACCATGCAAGCCATTTTTTTTTTGTTTTTTATAAAGGCAAAAACTTGTGAATGGTTTTTATTTATTTATTTTGCTTCCATCGACGTGGCACTAAGCATAAAAAACATGGACGTTTATTAGACTTTTTTTTTTTTCGTTTACTTAATGCCCTGAGATGACACGTATTATTTTGATTAAAGCGAGATATAGTCTGGATATTTACCTGAGTTATTTATAAGCCAGGTAACTTATAAATCAATGGCCAGGCAGCACCAAATATCGGCATAGACCATTTGCCAGTCATTACCATCGCTGTGCATTGTAGGACTTAAAAATAATTGCCTATCAAAAATTAACTGGTCACGTACATCAGATATTCGAGACAAGTGTAAGCGATTTCATTACTACCTTGTACGTGGCAGTTTGAGGCTTTACGATATCAGTTAAGGATTATATTAATGTTATTATTGTATATTGAGAGAGAGAGAGAGAGAGAGAGAGAGAGAGAGAGAGAGAGAGAGAGAGAGAGAGAGAGAGGATGTGCTTTCATTTTCGAGGGCACTGTGTTTGGTAGTTTTTTTAAGGTTTTGTGTAGTGCTTTCTTCCTCCTGTTCCTGTTACCTTCCCACCCATGTATTAGCGGGAAAGAGGGTTAAGTTGATAGATAGATAGATAGATGGATAGAGATACATAGGTAGAGAGATAGATGGAAGGATAGATAGATAGATAACAGGGGATAATATATATACATCTTTGCTCTTCCTGTCTGTGGTGGGGGTGAGTGCGTTGTGTCATCTTGGGTCACCAGCTCCCTCGCAGGCCACTCCACAACTGATTTCACGGTGTCTGTCTCACCAAAGCTCCCTTCTTGATGAGCCCTGACTGGCGACCTCCCCTCTTCCTGACTTTCTGTGACGCTGACCTTTCCTCGGAGACTGTACCTGGTGACCCTACAATTCTTGGTGACCTTTTTTTTCTTTACCTGGCTTTTTTTTTTTTTACCTGGTGACCTTTTTTCTTTACCTGGTGACCTTTTTTCTTTACTTGGTGACCTTTTCATTTCCTGGTGACCCTTTTTCTTTACTTTGTGACCCTTTTTCTTTACCTTGTGACCTTTTCCCATTACCTAGTGACCTTTTTTCCTTACTTAGTGACCTTTTTTCTTTACCTGGTGACCTTTTTTCTTTACCTGGGGATCTTTTCATTACCTGGTGACCTTTCCTTACCTGGCAACCTTCATTAAGTGGTTAGCGTTGCCTCGGTCAGAAGATGAACTCATAAACCAGCGTTATTTTTCATTACGACACAAACCAGCGTTATTATTCGTCATGTCAGTACGTTATTATTCATTACGGCGTCCTATGAAAGTAATTTCAGGATAATTTTATTGCCACTTGAGCCAGGAGGAAGCATTATAACTCTTTCTTATCACCGCCTGATGGAGATTGTTATGGGCTGGGTATCTTCAGTGTGAGGTTGGTGGAGAGGGACGCCTTCACGTTGTGGCACCGACATGAAAGGACCGTGGAGTTGCCCGCTTGTGCAAACGTCGCTCAGTTCCTTCCCTATCCTCCGAAAGGAGAGTGGTGGACTGTTGAAGAGCAGCCTCAGCCCGCAGTCCACCGGGTTCACTACTTACCTTTTTATCTCAGACGATTTTACTCAGATTTGGACAGACCTCTCGCACTGGAGGGGTTACTGAGGGTTTTATCTAACCCCTCTGGTTCAGGAGTCCATCTTCATACGAATAAAATAATAGAGAAATGAAAAAGAAATAGCAATGCTTCATCTGATTTAAAGGCGTTATGGATTCTCCTGTGTGCCAGAGGTCTTTCCTAAGCTTATTAAAGGCTGGGGGGAAAGAGAACAGCAACAACAACAACAACAACAGCTTCTCGGGCTGTCTCCCAAGGGTATTAAAATCGAGAGAAAACAATAATTCAGGTTATAACTACGTCCTCAGGCAGAAGGAGTAGAGAGTGAAGAAGTTAGCCTGACAAGCCCTTATCTTTTACGCCAACTCTCCTTCCTCCCTCCATCCCCTCAATCCTCCGCATCTCATTATCATCATCATCATCGTCATCATCATCGTCCTCTCGGCAATCTTCCTGTCCATTTGGTCGTCGTTCTGGTCCTACACGTTATCATAATAGGAGTCTGTGTTCCCGGGGTCATAACTCACGTGGTTTTGGGGGGAAGGGGAGGGGAGAGGTCAGAGGGTAGAGGTTCACACGCACACGCACACGCACACGCACATCCGCACACACACACACACACACACACACACACACACACACACACACACACACACACACACACACACACACACACACACACACACACACAAAGAGAATACAGGTTTTCAGAAGTGGTTTAATAGACAGGTGATGGTCAAGTATAGATAGGCGGTCTGCTGTTTGGAAGGATGCGTGATCAGCACCAGGTGGGCGGGAAGAACTCAGGGATTATATATGTTAAAAAATGTACTGTTTTCGATTTCATTTTTCTAGATCATAAAATATATAAAAAAATCCGGGTGTTTACGCTCCTGATCCACATATTCTGTTTACAGATTATGTAGTTCGGGGTGAAAATATGTGTTTCCCCTTTTATCTTGGTCTTCTTCATAATATTTCACGTCTGCAGATACCTATTCGTGTTCCGTGGAAAATTTCGTGTTTTGAGATAATGCTCCCGATCAGAAGTTCCAAAAATCGATATATATTATACTCCTCGTGAACATTTCCAACTTTTTATTTATTTACTTACTTATTCGTTCATGGTGAATAATTTATAAGCTCCTTCTTGTAGCTTTTCTAGACCCCTTTCCCCCCAAAAAAAAAATCCACCTCCATCCAGTCAAGAGTCGAAATGCTATTATGGTATCTGAAGTTTTCGAATTTCTGAAAAAATGTGTTGGTTTTCCATTTTTTTTTTTTCATGTGTTGGTTAAATGGTTTCAGATGTTTTTCCCCGAACAAGACTTTTTTTCCCTGGACTTTTTTGTTTTTTTTTGTTTTAGATGTGTGTGTGTGTGTGTGTGTGTGAGAGAGAGAGAGAGAGAGAGAGAGAGAGAAAGAGAGAGACTAAAAGCTTTCAAGTTCAGATTATTTTTGCAGGTCAGAAATATTATCATTATATTTTTTTTTCCGTCAGGGGATATCACCTTTCCGGATTTTATCGTTGTTGGTCAAGAATTCTGGATAACTTTTTCTGTTTTCTTTCCTGACAAAAAATAAGAGAGAAAGGAAAAAGGAAAGAAAGTCCAGGCTTCCCGATTCTTTTTTTTTTTTTTTTTGCTGGCCCAAAAGTTCAAAGCCTCCAGATTTTATTGTTCCGGGCAAATTTGGAGAAAAAAAAAGTTGGCCTTGGTAGCGAGGTTGGAGTCTCATTACGAGAGCACGAAGGCGGCGGGCACAATACAGTCATCGGAGGCTCATTCCAAGTTTAACAAGTGGCGGTGGCTTCTGTTCTGGCATAGCGGGTGTGGGTGTGGGGGTGTAGGTACGGGGTGTGGAGAGGTGTGGGTGTGGGTGTATGTTTGGTTCTGGTGGGTGTGGGTGTGGAGAGGTGTGGGTGTAGATATGAGTGTGGAGAGGTGTGGGTGTAAGGTCGGGGCAGTGGGTGGATGTAGTTGTGGGGTGGATTCACTGGATGTAGATATGGATGTGGACTGGTGTGGGTGTAGGTTCGGGAGAATGGGAGGGGTAGATCTGATGGATCTAAGTATTGGTGTGGAGGTTGTAGGTGTCTTTTGGGGGCACTGGGTGGGCGTGGGTCTGTTAATATGGAGCCGGGGATAGTGATAGGAAGTATGTGGATGTCAGGGAGATGTAGTAGGTGTATGTGTGGGTTTAGGGAAGCACAGTGTGTGGATTCAAACAGCAGGTGTTGATTAGGGATTGGAAGTGTATGTGTGTCAGGCAAATGTGTGAGTTCCAAGTGTAAATATGGGTCTGGGTGTGTATGAGGTAAGTAGGTTGTGAGGGAAAGGGGTTTGTATTTGGCAGTTGTAGGTCCAGCTTGGTGAGTGTGAGGTGGAATAAGGATTGTATTGTAAGTGTGGGTCGGGGGGTAGTTGTGGGTTCGGAAATTATAGGTGTGGCTACGGGCGTTGTGGGTATTTGTTTGGGGTTGGTGGGTGCAGATGTGGGAGAAGATTGTGAATGTTGTGGGTGTGGGTGTGGGTTCTGGTATCGTGGCCGCCTGTTCTAGGATCGTAGTTATAGATTGTTGTATTGTGATTGTGGGTTGTGGGATTGTGGATGTGAGTTCTTGATGGGACTGTGGGTGTGTTCAGGAAATGTGGGTATAAATTCTGGGATTGTGAATGTGTGTTTTGGGATTGTGGATGTGGTTCAGGAATTGTGGGTATGGGTTCTGGGATTGTGGGTATGGCTTCTGGGATTGTGGGTATGGCTTCTGGGATCCTGAATGTGGGTTCTTGGACTGTGGGTGTGGGTCTTTGGTGGGGTTCGGTGGCGGGTGCGATCAATTCCCGGGACACAAAGCCCCTATCAGCCCCTCGGCCAGGACTGTAGCGGCTTGGGCTCCACCTGGCCATGGTAATGACTTCATTCTCGGCTGCGGGGGGCGGGAGGGGAGGACTTTGATGCTGGAGGGGGGTGGGAAGGAGAGGAAAGAGGTGAAGAAATTGGGGGTCAGAGTCGAGGAAGGGAATTTGAAGCTGGCGAGTGGTGGGAACGAAAGATAAGAGCTGGAATTTTTTAAGGAAAAAGTGTTGAATTTTGTAACTACGTCTCAGGTTACCCTTTGTCGAGTGAAATCGTCTGGTGTTAGCCAGTGTTGGATAGGGAATTCTTCATCCTAGCTTAAAAGGTTAAATATTTCCTAAACCCTCATATTGTACGTCTTAAGAGTATATATATATATATATATATATATATATATATATATATATATATATATATATATATATATATATATATATATATAAGTGTGTGTGTGTGTGTGTGTGTGTGTGTGTGTGTGTGTGTGTGTGTGTGTGTGTGCGCGTGTGTGTGTGTGTGTGTGTGTGTGTGTGTGTGTGTGTGTGTGTGTGTGTGGATGTACGCGAAATTACCGGGACACATTGATATCCTTAAGCACTTAATCAGAGAACTCATTTTTTCATTTTCTTCTTGATACCTTCAGGCGATTATATTGAGCTAAGGAGAGACTTTTTGAACTGGAGGGGTTAAATACAGCCTTCATTAACCTGTTAGAACGAACGATTTTTTTTTTTTCTAAAATTGTATTGAATCATGTAGACGTAACAAGAATAAACTTAACGAACCACACTCGTAGTGAAGGTGTTAATTCTCTCCCACTCCACATTCCTTCTCCTCCTCCTCCTCCTCCTCCTCTCGCGTACTTCACAGCTTAATTAAGTCCATCTCTGTGTTCTTCAGGACAGCGTTCACTTTACATTCATTTCTGTAGTGCACAGCCAACGCACACCTGTTCATTTTCTCCACGCATTTCCTAAGTCACTCCACACGGCCAGCAGACAACTCATTTTCGCCTCTCCTAATTTGCCACTCCTTCCGCAAAATGAAATTAGTGGTACCTTTATAATTACTTGATGCAGCTCCCACTCCCCCTTCCAGTACAGCTTTGGTCAGTGGTGTCAGAGTGCCAGATGTGTCAGAGTGCCTCGTTGTGTCAGAGTGTCTCATTGTCTCAGAGTGTCAGATGTGTCAGAGTGTTAGATAGAGTGTCAGATGTGTCAGAGTGTTAGATAGAGTGTCAGATGTGTCAGAGTGTTAGATAGAGTGTCAGATGTGTCAGAGTGTTAGATGTGTCAGAGTGTCTCGTTGTGTCAGAAAGGTTGGGCCTGCTAACATACCGTATACATTGTCTAATTCACCTTGGCCCAACATCCTTCTCTCTCTATCATTAATGCTAAGCTGTTTCAAGAGATTTAACACTAGGATATGGTGCTAGTCACGAAGAAGTGCTCTGGAAAGGATGTAGGGTTGTAGTATTGCCCTATTCTGCCACTTTACCGGGACAAGAGAGTTTGCATTAGAAAACTGTGCTAGTCACGAAGACGTACGGGGGTCTCATTTTACGTTTTAAGAGTAGAGCGAACCCTTTCAGCCCGAGGTCATCATTTTTTTGTTTATTTTTTTTTTACGACTAGACTTTATTTATTTTTCATTGAAGGGGTTAATGAGGAATATGTCTAATCCCTCAGTTTTGAAAATTCCCCCACCCCCCTTGAGTGAGATAAATTTGCCTTGTCAGAAGATTGCAAGAATGAAAAATACGCCGTCGTAGTGAAGTTGTTCTGTTACTCATTTATTTATCCATCTGTCTGTCCATCTGTCTGTCTGTCTGTCCATCAGTCTGTATCTGTATCTGTCTGTCTATCTGTCTATCAATCAGTCAATCTATCTATCTATCTATCTATCTGTATTTAAATTGTGCTTAAACTCTTTAAAAATATATACCGGTACATTTTTTTTCCATTGTTCTGAAAATCTCGAGGGAAAACATTTCTTAATATAGCAGTAGTTATGAAACTGACTTTCTCTCGATAGATAGACAGATAGATAGACAAACAGACAGACGTGCAATATACATTTTTCTGACTCCTTGAAATTATTTTGTGTGATTGTTGTAGGGAAATGTAAAAACCTGGAACACCTGTGACTTGGATGGATCGTGTTCTTTTGATTTAGAGAAAACCATCACTTAGGTTTTAAGTTCTTGCTTATATATTTTTAGAGTCAACTTATTTTTAGTCATCATGGAAATGTGCCTGATAAAATAACTTGTTTGGGGGAAGTGTTGGTCAAGTGGTTAGTGAAATGATATGTTTTCTGAGAGGACACGAGTTCGAGCTGAGGATGAGGAGGATGCAAAGGAAACACTATATACCACACTCTTTATATATGTTTTATCATGATCATACAAACACCATCATTAACAACATCGTCTGGCACGGCACACCTAGAGACAGCAGCAAACAAGAACAGTCACAGGTAATAACGGTGTAAGCTTCTCCTGCTGAGGTAATTAGTGCTTGTCAAAAAAATAGACTCATCTTATGCCACTCGTTGACTTAGGAGCTGGAAGACGTACAAATGTAAACAAGCTTATACTAGACACTTACTATTTATTAACTTCTCGGAGGCAGATAGATAGATAGACAGACAGATAGGCATAGATAACAAGTGGATAGATGGATCAGTAGATAGGTATAAACTGACAGGTACTGCCAGTTCGATTCCACAGGCTATATCTTCAACCCCCTCTCGTCATCTTGATCAGGGACTTACACGCTCAGGCAAAACAGGGGGGAAGTGGAGAGGCCTGAGAAGTAGGGTACCATCTTCACCGAGTTTCTCCAGATTAGTTGTGTATCAGATTACCTTTTTTATATAGTTCTGGTCTTCATTCATACACATGCTATACAGTTTATGCATTTTGCCCTCATTCACACACTTTACACTCATTGTCTTTATGTCTCATTATTAAAACTACCATACACGTGATAACCAAACTAGAGTGAGTCAGTTATTAAGGGGTGTATCAGATTGCTACTTTATACTTTCTGTCTTCACCTGTGCAACTCATCTGCTGCTCTATAGTTTTTCTGTGTTTATTATACCTCTCTTGTGTGATGACGTTTACCCCTTCTCAGGTAGGGGCCCTCCTAAGATGGGTAAAATCGTCTTGTAGAAGCAAAAACAAACTCCCAAACTACGTCACTTGTTATAAGACTTCATCCTGGTGTTATTGGCAAGCTCTGTTTTCACTTATACTGCCATAAGCAAGAAATCGCCGACTGGTATCCGCCATCATTGTGTCGTGCCTTCCATATTACTCGCTCCTTCCTCGAAAAGACAGAGAGCATCCATTCTTGCCATATTATTTTGGTGTGTGCTCAATATTGTTATCACACAAAAAGTTCATTTAACACCTTTCACTTCCGCAGCCAAGGGAGAAGTGTCGACGAACTGTGGCTCATGACAAATAAATAAATAAACAAATAAATAATCAGATCGTGTAGTAGCAGCAACAGCAAGTTCCGACGGGACATGATCGCGTTTTAGGGGTCAATTTGGTGTACCCCAGAAACTTCGGTACGGCAAACTCGACAACGTTCTCAAACTGTGCTCTGATCGCCGGCCGGGTTGTGCCATTGAGCGCCATAGCGGTGATAAGCGCTGCCTGATGGGGCGACATTAGCATGCAAATCCGAAGACACTAAATCCCCACGACGCCACTTCTCTAAAACATGCCAGGCTCATCTGTCACACCGGTTTTGTTTATTACGTTATGCTTGCCCCACGATCGATGCGGTAGATTCCGGTTTTGATGATGGTACGCGTAATAGTGGTAGTAAAAGTGGTAGTAGTGGTAGTAGTAGTAGTAGTAGTAGTAGTAGTAGTAGTAGTAGAAGTTGCAACCCAGGCCTTATCCGAACGTGAACCCAGTGGACACTCTCCGGCAGTCAGTCACTCTGCTTTTTGGGGAGACTGGGAGAAAGTCAAGGGACGTTTGTATAACGAGACAGTTGAGCCGCACGGTTATATCAGTGCCACCACATGAAGGCGTCCCTCTCCTGCACCGGTAATACTCCTCGGCAGTATTAGTCGTAAAGGTGTAGGTTGGGAGATGTTAACCAGGGCACTACGATGGGTACTGCGTTTTTCATTCTTGCCACCTCCAGACGATTTTATTCAGCTTGCGATACTTCTTAAACTGGGGGGGGAGTTAGATGCACCCTTCATTCCCCCCCCCCCCGTTACCATTTCAGACGTCTGTATAACCGGGCAGTGGAGCCTCCCAGTTTTATCAGTGGCACCACGTGAATGCCTTCCTCTGCACAGTATTATAGGCACCGAGAAAAAACACAGACGCAGGGCAAATTCACTGAGATTCCGTGAGAGAGAGAGAGAGAGAGAGAGAGAGAGAGAGAGAGAGAGAGAGAGAGAGTTCACCCCGAGTCCTTCACCCATCTTGACATACAAACTTTAGCCATATTAACGTACAGTCAGATACAAAAGTACGTTCACCTTTCTCGCCTCTTTCTTAGTGCTGGATTCATTGGCGTTTAATTAAGATGTAGTGGCCAAAGGTACTGTCGGCACCAAAAGTCATGCCGCATCTTTTTTATTTGTTCATGTACTTGGATAATCAGTGTCGTAAATCCATAGCGACCGCCAATGATGATTTTTATTAAGTCTCAGTATCATCGTTGTCAGTTTCTGCGGATTTTACCACACTGATTTACAATGGTCATGGAGAGAAAAGCAAAAAGACGACAGGACTCTCGATACCGACTTTACGCATATCACCCACGACGAATTATATCATTTTAAGTACATATGGATCCACTGAAGATAAACAGGATAGGCTAAGGAATCTCTGGGTTTGATTGTATGGTATCCGTCATATACAAGGAATTATAGACACAGATTTGGGCAGCTTCAGTGGGCGTCCTATACCGTAGCCTCAGCGAACATACGGTAACTCCAGCTGTTTTATCGCACGCTTATACAGGGAGAATAACACCAGAAACGCAGGCTATATAAATGCAGACTAGTTCTTTCACCTGAAGCTGGCCCAAATTTTCGTCCTTTTTTCTGCTTATTTCCCCTAGCTAAGTGACAGAAAAACTGCCACGGCGTCACATCCTTTTTATAGCACTTCTTCATGACTGTCACCAGATCTTGTTATTCGCATGATCTAGCTCAGCACTCAAGATGGACATATGACAATTTTCTGCCAGTTTGGAGTGAAGAGGATATAGGACAGCTTCAGTGAGTGCCTTGGAAGATAACTTTGCATGAGTTCACACATTTTCTGGTAGTGTATTATGTAAATTGTTTTTTGAGATTATTATACAGAATTATACGGTCACCGGATATACTGCACGCCACGCTGGAAGGAAAATGTCAAAAGAAATTCAAGGTAGGTTTCATTTTGAGTTGTTAGGAGTAGAAATCCATAACAAAACATATCACGTCAGCGAATTCATTGTATACTTTGAACTGTATCACCGTACGTTACACAGGGGGCATATGAACAGAGACGCAGGATGTGGAGGAGGGCCGGCAAGATTGTTTCAGATTTCTAAAGGTAATGCTAGGGCTAATTTTGAGCAGTAAATAAATAAATAAATAAATAAGAATGGGATAGCAACGTGGGTCTCATCCGTTATGGAGAGACAATTACTGTTGACCTTATGGGTAAATTATGAGGGAGACCAATTTCCCCCATAAGACCATCAGTAAGTATTTTTATAAACTCAAAATTAATATAAGAATAACCTCCTGAAGTTTCAAAAATAAATGAATGAATAAATAAACTCGCTAGACACCGCATATTATCAAGACAACTATCAACAAACACAGGGTATAATTACACCTACTGGACAGGTTCAGTGCGAGTCGTGAACTATAACCTTGCTTGGATCATTGGTCTTTGCCACACACTTCCTGACCTCGGCTAACACCATGGCCAGCCTGCGGTCCACGGCGTGCAGGTGCGGCCCCCATAAAACAGGGGAGAGGGGGTCGGTGCTCAGGGAGGCTCTCAGGGCGTCACTCAGCCTTTCGGGACCCTTGTGGTACCTGGAGATAGATAAATAGGTAGATAGGTAGGCAGGTAGGTAGGTAAGTAGGTAGGTAGGTAGACTGAGTGATTGATCGAGGACTGACTGACTGACTGACTGATTGAGTGACTGGCTGATTGACGATAGGTAGCTAAATACCCACGGACTAACTGATTGATTGATGGATGGATGGATGGATTGACTGACTGACTGACGAGATGTAGATAGATAAACATAATGACTGACAGACTGATTGATTGACTGACTGATTGATTGATTGATTGATTGATTACGTGACTCATTGATGGACGACAGGTACATAGACAGACTTACTGAGACTAACTGATTGATCGGCAGATTGACTGACGAATAGAGGGGACATGTTAGTAATCGCTTTCTCACTGTGCTGTATAAATATGTGTACAAATGTATCGCCTTATTTAATAACTTTCCCACTAATAAATACACTTCCATTATCTGTCTCTTTATTCACGTTTACGCTTTATATTATCATGTTATCCGTTTCTTTATTTTTATGTGTGCTTGTTACTCTTATCAATATTTATTGTTATTTTCCCCCCTTCCTTACGCATTCCTAGACCAGTAAAGCTTTGTATGAACTTGTTTTTAGTTTTATTATATAGTGTTTCTTTTCTTTTTTGCAGCGTAGCTCATCCACTTCCGCACACGTCGCGAGTCCTCAGCGGCAGTACTCTTAACACTCAGCTTTCTCACCGTAATGAAAGGTTAGTAACACACACACACACACACACACACACACACACACACACACACACACACACACACACACACACACACACACACACACACACACACACACACACACACACACACACACACACACACACACACACACACACACACACACACACACACACACACACGATTTTACCTGAGCAGTGTGGCTAGGGTGGAGTGTCGTAGGAGGCAGCACTGGTAGAGGGGTGCGAGGATGGACAGTTCGTCGTGGTGGGCTTTCCCGAACCCCCTCCCGTGGTCCAGGTGTACGGGGGCCGAGTTATTACCCAGCATCTGTCACACAACCAAATTACCTTTACTGAATTTGTCTTTATTGAGTGCAGCAAAGTCTTACCTCCTCCTAAGCCATACCTTACCATCCCAGCATTAAAATTTGACGTAAAAATGTTTCTCCTCTACCCAGACACACTAAGGAGTAATAATATGCAGTCAGGGAATAAATATACATAGCCAGTTTCCGTTCTTGACATCGTAAAACTGTTCTGTAGTTTTTATATGAGGGAAGGCGATTATTTTATTTACCTTGAAAGTTTCGTAATGGTGACGGTCCATGTTGCCCATAAGGAAATCAAGGACGGCCATATCTAGGAGGTCCAGCAGTCTCCGTCCCTCACTGTATGGGTATATCACTTTTACCAGCTCGCAGTACCCGCTGTCTGAAGGGGGAGAAGGGGAAAGATACGAGTCATTATGAGGATTTGCAGGAAACTTAAGGTTGCTGTATTGTGTGTAAATAAGAGTTGTGAGGTATGAGAGAGAGAGAGAGAGAGAGAGAGAGAGAGAGAGAGAGAGAGACCCCTGTAGTTCATGTACCGTTTATCTAGGAAGAATGTAATACGAATCGCTCTGAGGATCTGTGTGATACTAAGGGCTCTATGTTTTTAAGTTGATACATGAGAAGACAGACTGAGAAGTGATAGGACAGATCTTGAGGGTTTTAGTACTAAGATTCTGACTAGGAAGAGGGGTACATATAAAGTAATACAAAGTGTTTTTCTGACATTTTAAACTCGTATTAGAAGACAGGCAGAAGTAGTTTTAGCCTTTGGCCCCAGAACCACCTGAATGTGATCCCATGTTGAAGTTGTCTCATTCCTACAGTACATCTTCCTTCTTTCGGGGTACGGGGAGGGAGTTGAGGGACGTTTGTGTAACCAGGGAGCTCCACCCTCCAACCATAGCGATACCACCTCATGAAGGCATCTCTCTCCAGCCACTGTAAGCTAGGTAGATGAGGTAGGTAAGTGGGTAGATGGGTGTAGCTTTAGGTCTTTAGGCGACTATCTACCTCACCTGTCTCCCACTGCGCCCGCCTCCTCCTGCTGTAGCTGCGTCTCCAAGGGTGTCGCCACCTGGTGCGGGGAACTTCTGTGTCGTCCGGCAAGAAGATGGCGAACGAGCCCTCTAGCATGTCAGGGTCTCCGCAGATAGCGTGCGCGGTGTCGCAGTAATAGCTGGAGTGGGGATGGGGTTTTGATGCTTATACCGGTATATGACCCTCCTAGTAGCTGCTATGGTCGTTCCACTGGCCTAAACTTGCCATAGCTTCATCTTGAGTGCTAAGATGTAAAAATATTGTGTGTGTGTGTGTGTGTGTGTGTGTGTGTGTGTGTGTTACCAGTGAAGACGGAGACATGGCAAATTTACGCCGAGCAAAAAGTAAACAGTAGCTATCTAGTGAACTATAATTACACTATATATAATCCAGCGAGAATGTATTTTGTGATGCTTAATATGAAATGACTCTACTGGGATTCATGGTATCCGGTTTACAATTAGTGGAACATCATGGAAATACATAAATAAATCATTGTCTGCCCATACATATTTATATGGCTTGTTACAAATAGCTCAATATTGAAAGGGTAGTCCGTAGTGTTTTTTTCTGTTTGCAATTAATTAAACACACACACACACACACACACACACACACACACACACACACACACACACACACACACACACACACACACACACACACACACCTGTACTGATGATTTGTACACTTCAGATGTGATCTCCAGGAATTTGCTTGCTTTGTATTGTAAGTTTCATTAAACATTATATATTTTTTTTAGTACCTGACAAATTTTCTCTTTGCATCTCTGTATATCTGTCGGTCTGTTTGTCCAAATATCCGGCTGTCTGCCTGTTCGTATAGTCTGTCAGATCGTTATATCTTTTTATCCTTTATGAAATGTATATCGATCCACCTACCTGTCTACCTGCCAGTCAGTCTGTCAGTCTGTATCTATCTGTTTATTAATCTAAAGCCTGACGCTGCATCCTGTGAGGGATAGACTTATCAGTTATATTTCCATGCTTTTCTGTCCGTAGTGAATAGCAGCCCCTTCTCCACGACACACCACTCACTTTTTCAGTGGACTGTAGATATTTGCATTACACTAATTTACACTGAGGCTCCTGTGACTCAGTATTAGCAGAATAAAATTTGTGTGTGTGTGTGTGTGTGTGTATACAGTATATATATATATATATATATATATATATATATATATATATATATATATATATATATATATATATATATATATATATATATATATACATTTCATATATACAGTATATATATATATATATATATATATATATATATATATATATATATATATATATATATATATATATGTGTGTGTGTGTGTGTGTGTATGTATGTATGTATGCATGTCATGTTTGTATGTGCTGTATGTATGTATGTATGTATGTAATGTATAAGCCATTGTCAAAGAGCTGTGATTTTTCCGAATGTGAAATATCATGGTCTGTATCGACGTTTGTTTTAATGAGAGGCGGCGATGTAGCTAATAAAACGAATACGCATTTTAATGTATGATTGCACATGGGCAGTGATGGTAAAATGTTAATGAACACCCAGTACTAACCAGACTCAATTATAAATGCAAATATAGACCAGTAATGTTGTCCCCTCCTGCAAATCTTTCATTTGCTACGGTGTGTGTTATGTCTAGCTGTCTGTCTGTTAATAATGCTGTCCCATTTTGCGGAATACTCACACGTTGTCTGTCCTGTCAGTGTCTTTATTATCGAATCCATTTTTTGCGTCATTAGGAGTGAAGGGGCCAAGGTCATGAGTAATTATTGTCGTCCAGACACTAAAGGTGAGAGCGCCCAGTTACTCTTCCCTGACTGGTATTATTTGAACATTAAGCCTCTGCCACCCCTAGTATATACACCTTTCTGGGCCACATCGTTTGGAGCGCCTTAACCCACTACACCGTGTATGTTGATGGTGATTTATGGCTTCCACACTATAGCGGAGTTTTTTCTACTTCCTCAGCTTCACTTTTCTTCATTACCTTTTCTTCCATCACTTTTCAGTTTCGTTCTGTTCCTTTATTTCTTTTCGAATATACCTCAGTCTTGGGACAAATGTTCATCTGGGCGAACACCCACAGACACCTTCCTCATTTTGTGGATTTAGGATTTTTAGATGGTTTCAT
The DNA here is from genome assembly GCF_032717465.1 of Coenobita brevimanus. Classification (NCBI taxonomy): domain Eukaryota; kingdom Metazoa; phylum Arthropoda; class Malacostraca; order Decapoda; family Coenobitidae; genus Coenobita; species Coenobita brevimanus. The sequence continues at coordinate 2,560,381 of NC_137028.1, forward strand.
GGCGTGAGGAATGATATACAGGAATACAGTACAAACCTTCTTATAGAGTGAAGTGTGACAGCAGGAATTGTGTGTGTGTGTGTGTGTGTGTGTGTGTGTGTGTGTGTGTGTGTGTGTGTGTGTGTGTGTGTGTGTGATTATATATACACCCGATATTACCTGAGCCTGATTTGCATGTCTAATATTGTGTTTGTCACGATGCATCTCGCGTTTCATATATCGGGTTTCGGTGTGTGTGTGTGTGTGTGTGTGTGTGTTTCAACTAACCTACACTTGCCGTGGAAACAGTGGTTATGCTCCGGGGAGAAGAAGAAGGTGGAGCGAAGATGGTGGTCAGCGAGGGGAAACAGTTCTCTGCTTACGTTCACTCTCCTTCCCACTGTTGGCACTGCTCGTCTGAACCCAAGCAACCTGCGTGGAAAAAAGAATTAAGTGGGGAATCTGTTGTTAGTTCTCCCTCTGTCATTTACCCATGCTCTCTGGACCCCATCTTACCCCATCCGTGGTTGGGGAAAAGACAATAAAAGTCGGGGAAAAGACAATAAAAGCAACAGCGTCCACCACACAAAAGTAAATAAATAAAAACAAAAAATAAAAGCAAAGAAAGTTTGTATTACAGCAGTTGCCCCAAACCTTCAAAGTTTTTTACTCTAATTTCCCACAAAATCTCGACGTTCTTTTCCTAACTCCTTCCTAATACTGCGCCGTTAGTAGAAGAACATGGGGCTCGACTTGGCTTGGGTACAGACCTAATGCGGCATGTATTCTGGGAGACGATTGGGACTTAGAAGTATGGATTATCTGCCGTAATGAGCTTCGTGCAGTTGATAAGCACAGCCTTCCATTCATCCCTCCGCTCATGCTATAGTACACCAACAACGCGACCGAGCATGAGAAACACGGGAAGGGCATTTATGTTGCTCTATACCGGGCTTTTTATTTTATTTATATATTTTTTTTTTCCCGCGGACCTTACTCCCTCTCTTTTCACCCTCCCCCCACCACACCTCCCTCCCTCCCTTCCTTCTTTCCGTTCTCCTTTCCTTCCTTCCTTCCTTTCTTCTGTTCTTCCTTCCCCCACTTTCCCTTTCAGCCCTCCCTTCCTCCTACTCTTCTCTTCTGCTTACCTTCCTCTCTCCCTTATTCCCGGTCGGTTGCTCCTCTCTCCCTCTCTTTTTTCGCTCCCTCCATTCCATCCCTTCCCCCGACCACACCGCCTTTTCTTCCATCTCTACCTTCGTTTCCTCTCTCCTTCCCATTTCTCCCTCCTCGAGCAAGGGAAAGAAAGTTGGCAAAGGCTTTTATGTTTCAGTGTGGCAGCCAATGTGCGTAGCCTCTTAGCTTGTCGATATATCACCGCTTTCACCTGCTCATTAAACAGGGACCGAGGAACACTACACAGACCACACATTTATGCCACTTATCCCGTCCCCCAAGCAGGATATTTGTCTTTATTTTGTTTTTATTGTACTCTTGGCAACTAAAGATTATGTGTGCTTTTGAAGTTGGTTAAATAAGGTTACGTGGATATGCCTGACCTCGTTACATCTGAGAGGTTGGTCACCGTAATGGGCTAATGGGCAATTACTGACTGATGAACATTGCTTCAAAGGTACTTGTTTATATGACCGTGAGATTATGGGTGCATGTTAACTCTAGCGTTCTGTGGTGCAGGAAGACAGGTCTGTGAATTTGAGCGACGTGTGTTGAGAGATTTTGGGCAGAAGGTAACTCGAACATTCTGTGGTGTGTGTGTGTGTGTGTGTGTGTGTGTGAGAGAGAGAGAGAGAGAGAGAGAGAGAGAGAGAGAGAGAGAGAGAGACACACACACACACACACACACACACACACACACACACACACACACATATTACCAGCAACATCCACCCGACCTGATTTCCCGTGATATGGACCTACCAAACAAAGCCAACACAGCCTAATCAACTTCCGCCAACTTGACTTAGCCAGAGAATACGCAGCGAATCTCCTAAGAGGGATTATTAACAATGGGGACGCCTGGATCACTTAATTAGTAGGATCGAGTCGTGTGTTGATGCTTCGTTGTTTCATTCAGTTGTTTTGTGGCGATTCAACCCGTTCGGAATTAGAGCGTCTGATGAACGGTTTTGTTTCCACCACCAGACGAATTTTTAAAGCTTACTGGTGACGTTAGAATTAGTCACCATTATGTCATTTACTACGATAGTCTGTCCGAAGCTGAATTACGATCGTCTGGTGGTGCAATACTTCGTTTTTTTTTTTTTGTCTGCTTAATTACACAGACACATACAAATATACAGACAGGCAGAGACAGACATACATACACAGAGACAGACAGGCAGAGACAGACAGACACGTTTACCTGTCGAGGTGGAAGGCGGCGATCTCTGCGTTGTGTCGCTCGAAGTCGGTGAAGTAGAACTGGTTTTTGAGAGTCTCCTGCTCCCTCGGGTACCTGGTGGGAGAGACGCAGGGTTGGAAATAATTGCGATTTTATTTCGTACAATTATTACATGTCTTAAACTTTCTGTCTTGTGGGTTAGGTTCGTGCGACGTGTACTTCAGTTAGATTAGGTTATGTCAGGTCATCGGATCAGGTCAGGTCAGGTCAGGTCAGGTCAGGCCAGGTAAGGTCAGGTCAGGCAAGGTCAGGTCAGGTAAGGTCAGGTCAGGTCAGGCTTTTGTATTTTTTAAGGGGGAGACTGGTAAATGTCCCTGGTATTGCTTCATATAGCGAGCAAACGGAAACAGTCTATTTTCTTGTCACTACAGGCTACACTAATTTTATGTATAAGCTGACTATTGATTCATACATTTGTGTGTGTGTGTGTGTGTGTGTGTGTGTGTAAAATCTCCAGGAATTAACAAGAATAGAACCTGATTGACAACCTCAGGCTAAATGAATTAAACCCCTTCAATACGGTGATGTCTTTACTGCCTTATAATGGCTACCGAGAGACTATTTTTTTTTTTAATCAGCATTTGAGAGATTTCGAATGGGCGAAGTTAGATATAAACACCAATATAGGAAGCTCTTTCTGAGTAAATTAATTCGTGTGACATGACAAAAAATAAAACTACAGAAGACGTCATGATGCTGAAAGGGTTAATGTCAAAATGAAGGATAGACCATGAGAGAGTCTGTGTATGGCAGGGGAATATATCGTGTTACCTGTGGGCTTTTAAGGTCAATTATTGTACTTCACCTGAGTAATTAAGCGTTCAAAAGCGTGAAACCATATGTCTTGTGGTTGTGCCGAGGTTAGAGGTGGAAATGAGTCTGTTCTGCTTATGATATTTTGCCATTTTGACGTGAGATTTGAAATACGGAGGGAATATTAACAACATCATTACGGAAAGGTTATGTTTAAGATATATTTTTGTTCATTGTGCAGTTATATGTTGAGCTTGAGTGAGGCATATCGTGAGCTTCAAGGAGGCATATGTTGCGCTTCAAGAAGGCATATAACGAGCTTGAAGGAGGCATATAATGAGATAGACGGAGGCATAAATGAGCTTGAAGGAGGCATATAATGAGATAGAGGGAGGCATAAATGAGCTTGAAGGAGGCATACGATGAACCAAGCCAAACTTAACCTAACTTAACCAAATGCTATAATACAAATAGGTCGTGGGAAGGAAGGTAAAGGGCATGACACCCACCTTACCTAACTTAACCTATTTCAACCTAACCTAGCCAAGGCAAAACCAACCTGACCCACCTAAGCAGAACCCTGAGCAACATCTAAAACAATAAAAACACCCCGACCCAGCCTCCTCCTCCGCCCGTCAGCCACAATAAGGTGCAGTAATTCCCAAGGTGGAGACGGCCGTAAGTCTGTCGCATAACGGCCGAATATTTTACACGGAAGTAGCTGCTGTCCCATCCATTTGGCTCCGGCTGGGGACAAACACTGGGGGGAATTTGCATGTGGGTTTAGTCTTACACGTGTGGGCAACCCCTTGTTTAAATTCGTATGGTTGCAGCACACACACACACACACACACACACACACACACACACACACACACACACACACACACACACACACACACACACACACACACACACACACACACACACACAGGGATCCAGCTGGTGTGGCCTCGTTCAGAATCGTCTGGTAGGTGCATAAAAAGAAAAAAAAAAGGAGGGGGGGGACTTTCATTGTTTTTTTTTTCCTGCACATGTACGGCCATCTCAAGCCCCCTTCCCCCTCCTCCCTCTCAGTACCACTTCCGTTTCTCATTTAACCCCATAACTATGATGATCCGTTATTTTGTCTAAGTTTTTCTGCTTCTAAACGAGTTAACTCTAAGAGGGAACGCTTGCGTTGAAGGAGTTAGCGATGACTGCATTCAATCTCTCCACTTCGAAAAATCTCACATAAACTTGAAGAAATCATGTGTAGGCAGAAAAATAAAATATATATTGTCACTGGACTGTAGGATATAAAATCGTCTGGTACCAGCAGGAATAAAACGCTGGAAATTACGTGTGGATTTACTGCTAGACGTTGTGGCCTCGTTTAACTTGAGTCACAGCCTTCTCATTAAGAATTTTTCTGTGTCTCGGTTCAGGTGGTTCTTCCCAAATACTCCCGTCCCATATGTCATAGTATATATCAAGCTTTCGTAATTTTGAGGCTTCTTATAGTCTATAGCACGTTTATCATAACCTGACGAAGATCCATAACCCCTTTCAGCTCAATGAAATCCGACTCATCCATAGAATCTGGTATTGTTTCTTAGGTCACTTTTCCATACTATTGAAATCCAACCCACACTTTGAAACAGATATATTGCCTAGGTCATTTTCGCATCCCATAGAATTCTGCCTCGCCACAGGCAGTGATATGGTTACCTAGGCCTCTGTCCCGTACTGTTGAAATCTAACCCACCATAGATACTGGTAGAGCTGCCTGGGTCACTTTCCGCAATGTTGAATTCTTATCCATCCCTGTGTTAATGGTCATGGTGCCGTTGCTAATGTATAAATTCAAAACGCAATAATAATTCACTATTAACTCTCAGGCTCTTATAGCTCACTCTTAGCTGAAGTAAATCCCTAGGAGTTACTTGAAATAGAGTACTTCTGTCCCTCCCATGTGAGCGTTGACGGTGACAGTGTTTCCAGCATCGCCATTATACATATCCACGATCAGATTCACTTTATATTTTGTTCCCAGCACATCATCTCCACACACAGTCACCACTACAACGCCGCCAGTCCTATAATATACCTACACCACTATCACCACACACAATCTCCACCACAACACCACCAGCCTAAAATTCCTGCACCACTGTCCACCTGTACGGATGCGAGGAAGCCTTTGTCTCGTAGTGGATTAACCCCGCGTTGATGGTAATGATCCCGTGCTAATGTATAATATCAAAGCGCAATAACAATTCACCATTAGCCCCAGCACCGCCACGACGCATTTTGATGGAGAACGAAGCTATTCCTAGACCGCGTTCGTTTAGTGGCACGTCCCCTTTGATGAAAGCCCTATTTAGTCACATCATGATGATCACCTTTTGCGTGTGTGTGTGTGTGTGTGTGTGTGTGTGTGTGTGTGTGTGTGTGTGTGTGTGTGTGTGTGTGTGTGTGTGTGTGTGTGTCAGTACAGTCTGGGACAAAAGTTGGCACCTCTTCTCGCTTTCCTTTCCTGACTAATATTCCTGTGGTGAGAGAGGCTTGGCATATATCTCTACCATGGATAATTTTGACATAGTTCTTTATGGAGGAAATTGACAGATGTGCTTGATGTGTGAAGTAGACCGATTAAAAGAGTAAGATATATATATTTTTTTCTCTCTGATGGCATCTTCTGTTTAGTTCGACCTCTGTAGCAAATTTAGTTTATGCTTGGCTTGCACGATGGGCTGGCGAACTCAGGCGCCGCGTGACTCCGCACCATTCATCTCACACACTGATTAAGTTCGGCATCGGTGGTCGTGTGTCAACCTCGCCCGTGTGCATAATTTCTCCCGTCCATTTTCCCGCCCAGTATTCCCACCCAGCCATTCCCTCCACTCTTTTCAGCCCAGTTTTCTTCCCCAGTCTTTTCGCCCAGTCTTCCCGCCCACTCTTCTCGCCCAGTCTTTCCGCCCAATCGTTCCGCCCTGTCTCCCGCCCGACGTCCATGTACCGTGACGTAATATATGTGTGGGGATGATAAAGGGTTATTACGGAAGCATTGGCTGGAGAGGTATGTGTATGAGGATGATGTGAGCTAGAGAAAGGGCTGCTTGAAGGCGGAAGACACGGTGACATGGAGGCGATTTGTTTCTGGCCACCCGTTCCAGGAATAAAGCGACTAGAAGCAGACAGATAGACAGGTAGATGTAGATAGATAGATATAGGTAGATAGACAGATACTCCTTTATCAGTATCGTACCCACTTTTACTCAACTAAGGAAGAGATGCTGGGGATAAGGAAGGAGTAAAAAAAAATAAATAAATAAAAAGTTCGTTTATTAGAAAGGAAAGTAAGTGAACTCCTTGGCCCTCAGAACAGGTAAAATAGAACAGCTGAGAGAGAAAAGTTCCAGGTAAAAGCTGGCGAACAGAACGTAAAGCTAAAAGGAAAGTGGCAGGGAGAGAAAGAGGAGATGTGGGCGGGACGACGCGGTGATCAGACTTGGATCAAAAGATATCCCCTAAAGACATGTTCATACGGCTCTCCATGTGTGTGTGTGTGTGTGTGTGTGTGTGTGTGTGTGTGTGTGTTATTGGGTGGGGTAAACATTTTTAGTAATAAATTATCGCTAGAATATGTCGCTAGTCATAAAATAGTGCGATGGAATGGATCTAGAGCCGTAGCATTATCATATTTAGCCACTGAACTACGTTAAAAAAGCTGCAAAGGGACCATTATTTTGCCATTGAACTACGTGAAATAAGCTGCAAAGGGACCATTATTTTGCCATTGAACTACGTGAAATAAGCTGCAAAGGGACCATTATTTTGCCATTGAACTACGTGAAATAAACTGCAAAGGAACCATTATTTTGCCATTGAACTACGTGAAATGGGCTGCAAAGGAACCATTTTTTTGCCATTGAACTACGTGAAATAAGCTGCAAAGGGGACCGGAATTGTTGCCAGGTAAAGGGAAAACAAGAGTAGCAAAGCAACCGGTGGATATTATTTGCCAGCGTTATTTCTGTTTCACAAATCCGTAGCTTTAGATTGTGTAAAATTATTCACTGCAGGTTCCTTCGTATTTCTATTATCTGATATTAACGAAATGATAAAACACCTGCTTATATTTTACGCTGCTTCTTTCGTGACGGCTTGTATTATCTGATTTAGTTTAAGAATTAATGTCTTTATTTTTAGCTTTGGTTTTAATTATAGAGATTTAATATTATGGATGTTTAAGAAACTTTTCATTCTTTTTTCTTAATTTATTTATTTTCTTTCCTAAACTGTGTGTACTGCTTCACCCCGAGGGGTTTCTCCCAAGGTGAACAGTTGTGCATAAATTATTGTATGATAATGTATGTTCTTGTAATATGACTGATGCAGGCAGTTGCCCTTAGTCTGATACACTTCATAATAAGTAAAATCGCCAAGTGTTACCCAGAATAAATTGCACAGTACATCCTGGTGCTGAGGGGATGAATGGAGAGCATTTCCTACGAGAGTGTTCCCTCGTAATTTGTTAATGCCGGAACACACAGCGACTTAGCCACGGACACAGCCGATAGTGTTCAGTGTGAAATAAATAGCTTCTTGTGTGAATCCCTGTGTGAGGAGCTTGGGAAGGCAGAGACAGGGGTAGAAAAGGCAGGGAGTGAGGTAGGGAGGAAGGGAAGGGAGGAGAGGGAGGGAGGGAGGCAGAAGGGAGGGAGGGAAGTACAGGTAGCAGGAGTGGGTGTAGATGTGAGAGGAAGGAGGGAAGAGAGGAGGTAGGGAGAGAGAGAAGGCAGGCAGGGAGGAAAATCAGAAAGGCAATTGAGGCAAGGCGGGGTGATAGGGAAGGCAGGAAGGTTGGAAAGTCAATGAGGTAAAGGAAACAAGGTAGGATGACAAGAGTGGCAGACAGGGGGGTAGAGGAGGCAGGAGTTGTGGGGGTGGCGAGGGAGGGCAGGAGGGACGCAGGGAAAGCAGGAGTTGTGGGGGAGGGGGTCAGGCAGGGGAGGGCAGGGAGGCCAGGGGAGTCTTGCAGGAGGTCGGTGGCAGGATCAGAGGATCAGCGGAAAATCCCTGACTCGTATCTGCAGTAAAGTTGTCGGCGGGGAGAGTCGGGAGAGAGGGAGGAGCTTCACCCTCTTCCACCTCCCCTCCGTTCTCTATCCCTCTCCCCCTCCCCCTCTCCCTCTCCCTCTCCCCTCTCCCTTTCCCTCTCCCTCTCCCCTGTCCCCCTCCGCCTCACGCCCTATGTAAAGTGAGACAAACACTCGCGACCACCAGCCCCGCCAGCGCCAGGGATCACCGGCTTGGCGAGAGGCCGGGAAATATACTATACGTGTTGCCTGCATGATGGGAGAGGCAGTTGTGAATCCCGGAATAGGAGGAAGAAATATGGGTCTGTTATTACGAGTACGAACTGTGCTACTGTACATTTCTGGTGCATTTTCATTTTCACGTCTGTGCCCGCGGTGCTTTCTAGTGATGTAGATAATTTTAGTACTGAATTTGGTATATGGAAGTAATTGCCTGCTGTCTTACCCAGGAATTATCAGATACGTGTTTCATCTCTGATATTTAATTTCTGCGTGTGTCTGTATTATTTTCTTTGTATATTCGTTATCGGTGGCATTTTCTAGTTTGTCTGACATTCATGATACGTAATACATTTTGTCCAACGATCGTAAAAGTCAGTCTCGTCAGGGATACTAAGACAGTGACCCATTCCGTCCGTCCAGTAAGCCGCAGTAAAGAAATATTTACAACTTTAGCAAGACAACATTTCCTTTGATTTAGTAGCACCATCTCATCTCGGCTTGACTGTCTACATCAGCTCGTCGGCTTGAGATAATGTGCTGTGTCTGCGAGTCTTCTGTGTCTGCGGGTCTGCAGTGTCTGAGAGCTGCTCTGTTCGAGGGATGATGTTTCTGAAAGAGCTGCTGTGTCGAAGAGCCTCCATGTGTCAGAGAGCTGCTGTGTCTGACTGTGTCTGAAAACTGCGGTATATAGGAGATCTGCTTTGCCTGAGAGAGATGTTATCTGCTGTGCCTGGTTTTCCTGTGAGGCCTGTTGTTCCTGAGAGTGTTGATGTGTCTGCTTTGTCTGTGAGGTCGGCTGTACCTGAGAGAGCTGCGGTGTCTGTGAGTCTGCTAAGTATGTGAGGTCTGTTGTGTTAGAGTATTGCACAGTCGTCGAGGTCTGCTGTGTGTGCTGTATGTGCAAGGTCTACGTTGTCTTAGAGTCCTGCTGTGCCTTCTGTTTCTGTTGGCAGTAAACCGGGCCGTCTTAATGAGCCCCCAGCGCTGTAAATTCGCAGTGGGAGGAGGACAGGGCAGAGAGTGTGACGTCTGCTCTCCAGCCCGTCTCCTGTCCGACACGAGAATGCCTCATAAAGTCTCCTCCGGGCCTCCTTCGCTGGCACAGTAACCTTCCTCCACTGCCCTACTTTCCCCCTGAACCCTCTCACGCTTGGCCATGGTCGTCGCTCGCTACATGCATGGCGGCGACGCTCTGGCTGGCTCATCGTCTTCGTCATCATCTTCTTCATCGTCCTTGTCGCTTTCATCTTCATCGTCCTCATCGTCATCGTTATCATCGTAGTCTTCGTCATCGTTTTCGTCTTCTTCCTCGTCCTCTTATTCGGTTTAGTTTAGCTTAGAAGAAATAAACGAAGCCAAGAGAGAGAGAGAGAGAGAGAGGAGGGTGTGGGGGTAGTGTGGAAGCAACTCACCCCCCTGTTTTTGGAAGTTTTGGGGTCAGTTGTGTTCAGCAGGTTTCCGATATTTTCCTGCACACTTTTTTTTTTTTTTTCTCCTGTGTGTGCCATTCTTTCCCTCCCGCAGCACCACAATCAATATAAACGCTTCCTTTTTTCCTTAGCTTGAGGTTGAGTGAATTTAGGACACTTTCTGGCACTTAGTTTATTCTCTGTGATGACTCTTTTTCTCTTATTATATTCTTGCTGATTCCAAGTGATTTAAAATGACACTTCGACCCGTCTTCTCATCGGTAAAGGAAGCTCCCAAATACCTCTTCCTAAGCGATTTGTTTAGCCCATTACTCCATATTATCCTCTTCTGCGTCATTTAATTCGTTCAAATGCCACCATACTCAAATAATATACAAATAGATATTACCTAACCATATCCAAAATTAAATCGCAAAGGAAGAGGTGTTAGGGAGCTTCCTTGACCAACGAGAATACTGGCCCTGGTGGTTTAGTGGGTGACTGTGCTTCAACCGGGTGGAGTTCAGAAGGGTTTATAAATGAGGGGTGGTTGAGGTTTTTTTCTTCATATAATGCAGTTTAGGGGCGAGCGAGGCTGGTTATTCTCTCCTTGAACGTCGGGATTGGTAGCCTAGCCCCGGGCCCCTACGGAGGATGATAGGTAGATAGATAGATGTAAACTGGAGGAGTTAGATAAAGTTATTAATCTTCACCACTAGAGGTCCTTCCCATATCGAGTAAAATCGTTTGGTGAGAGAGAGAGAGAGAGAGAGAGAGAGAGAGAGAGAGAGAGAGAGAGAGAGAGAGAGAGAGAGAGCAGTTTGAGGTCCGCCAGCATCCAACTTGCTTTGAGAGTTATGGCACGCAACTTTGAGAGGAGGGGGTGTAGAGGAGTTGGAGGAGAATCTTAAAGCGAAAAACAGGTTGGAGAATACTGACATCTTCCATCTGATGAAGTGGTATTTGATTTTTTGCCCTTTTATATTATTTAGCTTAGAGCAGACATTTTGAAGTGGCTAGGAGTTAGGTAAAGGCTTCACTAACCCTTCCAGTAAGAGAGGGTTTCCTTTTTCTGACGTGAATAATATTGTCTGTAGCTGGACCAACTTGAGACAACCCTGCTATATATTCAATGTGGACGGTGGGTGTTGGCGCCGAAGTGGTGACAGGTGGAGGTGTGCAGTATGAAGGAGAACTACCGGACCTTAGGGAATGGGTTATTAAGCCTGTGCTCAGGGGAGTTGGAAGCATAAAATAAATGGTGTAGTCAGGGTGAGAAGTTTGCCAATTATTCCACCCGAGGCATGTCCGTCACTTTCCTCCCTGACTCATCGTATCAAAGAGAACCGTCTAGCTAGAGAAACACACCCATCATCCCTTAACCTAGGAATTTATAAGCTAGAGAGGAACGTGAAAAGTAGGAGGTAATATTAGGTGAACGTTTGACACCGAATGTATAAGTACTCATCACACACACACACACACACACACACACACACACACACACACACACACACACACACACACACATGAAGCACTAGATTGTACTTCGCACGTCATACACACTAAAAGATAAATGATAAAACACACGCACGGAACTCCATGTAAGCACAAAACAAGAATCATGTCTTTTCTACCCTCACAGCACCAAAATCTACAGGCATTCATATTTATTGCAGAATGTACAGGTGTGTGTGTGTGTGTGTGTGTGTGTGTGTGTGTGTGTGTGTGTGTGTGTGTGTGTGTGTGTGTGTGTGATTAGATATGCACCTGATGTTACCTGAGCCTGATTTACATGTCAAATATTGTGTCTGTCACGATGCTTCTGGAGTTTCATATGTCGGGTTTCGAGGTTGTGTGTGTGTGTGTGTGTGTGTGTGTGTGTGTGTGTGTGTGTGTGTGTGTGTGTGTGTGTGTGTGTGTGACGAGGCAGTAATTTCTATAAGTCATTCAGTGTTATAGAGGCATCTTTGTGGTCCAATCTGATGAGGATCTTCAATGAGTACGACTGTTATCTAAGTTAAATGGCTTTCTGTAGTGTTTGTTGTACTCTTGTGTTTCTCCATTTCCTAGATCCTTGCCACCTCATTTACGTCAGTGAGAACAGGGCAGATTTGATGAAAAGAATAAGTTTCATGATAAGGCTAAGTTTGATGATAAGGGTGGCAAAGTTAAGTATTTAAATCTTAAGTCAAAACTACTCACAATGATATGATTTAAGTGACGACGTGGATGTTACTTTTATATTTGCACTGAGTTCCTGTGACTCACTCGGCTGAATAAAAGCTTGTGGCATTGGTTGAAATTAGAGTTGCCCTAACCATGGGAGGGTAAATAACTCACTCTCAGGAGAATGAAATTGTCTGGTGTTAGGCAGAATGTAATACTGGAGAACACCTGACCGTGAGAGGGTTAAAAGAATTACTTGCTCTGAGGACCCCCTGCCCCCATCCCCCGTCTGTGCTGGGCTCAGAGGTCAGCAGGGTGTCGGGTTATTGGTACACACACACACACACACACACACACACACACACACACACACACACACACACACACACACACACACACACACACACACACACACACACACGCACGCACACAGACACACAGGCCTGACAAGTCTCGGAATAGATATTGTGAACAAAATGTTTTTCTCGTGGTAATGAGGAGTGGGCTGATGATGATGATGATGATGATGATGATGATGATGATGATGCTTGTGAGAGGCAGACAGACGAAGCCGCTTCTGGAGATGTGCAGGTAAAAATAAATAAAGCAGTACGTCGTCAAGGTGAAATAATTCTAGTATGAAAAAAACAGTGTCATTGAGTAAATTGGTTAAGGAATTCATGGCCACTTATATACACCCACTAAAAAAAAAGAAAAAAAAAAATGATTCCCTTGTGGTGTGATACGATATGACACACGGACTAAGGATTCTGAACTACCTATAGTATCAAATGAACACCTTTTCACTTTTACAAATCATTTCAAAGTTCATCGCCCTCAGGAGTCACGAATATTTTCTTACTGGGTGTACGCTGGACCCATCCCCTTCTCAGGCCAGACGATACACACCACCATCATCCAGCATTTCCAGATCGCCGCGGTGAGTTTCGTTATTACCATTTTATAGGGGTTTAATTGCGGCCATCATTTGCCTAATTATGTCATCAACGGAGCACTGTTTATGGCATACTGCGGCTTGACCTGCGCCACCACCAAAGCCAGCGGGGCGGTATTGATTGGGAATTTTGAGTTTTATTATCTATTTTAACACCAAACGATTTTCTTCAGCGGAGAGTGAGTGCGGGAGCCTGAGTGTGTTAATAGTGCCACGGCTGTCCCACTCTCCGGTCGGGATAGCTCTTAGACAATTTTTCCGTCACGATTAACCTCTTCTTGGTCTGAATAACTCTGCTACTCCATTCCAGTCAACACTAGACGATCTTTTATCAATGCTGAGGTGAGTGCAAGGAGCCTGAGTGCTGAAATATGCGGCTTTTTTTTTTTTTTTTTTTTTTTACCTTCAAATGGCCAACAAAAGAAACAACTGCCAAAGCTTCTCACTACGCTGATTGGTGTGCGCGTTCACGGGTATTCATCATTTGTGTGAGACGTGGTAAGTGGTTTTAAGTGCCTGGTTTGTGGGAGTGGTTCGTGTTTTAAGGGCTTGGTGTTTTCAAGTGCCTGGTGTTTTAAGTGGTTGGTGTTTTTTTTAAGTGGTTGGTGTTTTTGTTTGGTGTTAAGTGTTTTTTTTAAGTGGTTGGTGTTTTAAGTGGTTGGTGTTTTAAGTGGCTGGTGTTTTTAGTGGTTTGTGTTTTTAAGCGCCTGGTGTTTAAAGTGCCTGGTGTTTGTAAAATGAACTACTCTTGCCAGAATCTAAAAAGGAAAATAGAGAGCAACAGGTTAACAAGAGAAGCCCCTCCCTAGGTAACTCGGGACTAAACGATAAAAAAAAAAAAAAAAACAGAGGACATATATACCCGCACTAATAATTAAAAAGATAAAAAAACACCAGGGTCTCGTAAAAGTAAAGAGAAATAACCGGGTCCAAAAATGAAAATAAAAAGCAACAGATAAAACCAGTGAAGCTCCTCCCTGGGTGACTCGAGACCAAAACACAAAGAGCAGAGGCGACATTAGAAGTGAGGCTGTGGGGTCTAGAAGTGAGAGGGTGTGGGGGTGTGTGGGGGTGTTTGGGGGTGTGGGTAGGTGGGGATGCCGTGTTGCCAATAGCCATTAAGGGGAGAGGAGAGGCTGGCAAGAAAGAGAGGTGATTGTGCTGGGGGAGGGAGGGGGCAGGTGAAGGCAGGGAGGGCGGGTGGCTGGTGTCGTGAACAACACCACAAATACACTTGAGATCGAAGATAAGAGCCAGTAGTCTCTTGATCTTAGGAGACTTGTAGTACCTCCTCTTAACCAGTTATGTTTTCTCTGTCTCATACTGTTATATTTATGTAACCAATGGAATCAACACAAATACTATTGGAACCTAAGATAATAGCCAGCAGTCTCTTGGTTTTGGAGTGTGTAGGACCTCCTCTTTGCCAGTTATTTCCTTCTGTGCCTTTTGCGTTATTATATTCACCAATATTGCTTAACGAATCTAAACACAAGTACATTTGGAACCTGAGATAAGGGCCAGTTGTTTATTGGCATTAGGAGACTTTACAGTGCCATTCCCTTTCTACTTTATTTCAGTATTTTGTGTTAGCAGCTGAACGAGATCAATTGATGGCAGCCTGGAATAAAATACCAATGTGAATACCTACCTTTATGAGGGATATGCCTCGTTAATATTCATAGCTCTGATATTTATGGAAACTATTGATTAGTAAAAAGCATGTGCATGACATCAATAGAATACTAAACTGCAGTACGTAAAATGGAAGGGGATGGAAGGAGAGCTGGTGATCCTCCTTAATTGAGAATAACACGATCCAAGCTGCCTGCCGCCCCGGTAGGTCGTCATTGGAAAGTACTCACCCACCCACCTGGCCGCTTCTCCCGTGTTCACTCTTCCTTGCTTTAAACCTACTAAGTTTCGCTGGGCAGAAGACAGGCTAAAAGAAACGTATCGAGAAAATAAACTCTACCTTTGTTGATTGGAGAGTCACACATTCAAGAGATGAAGTCCGTGGATTAATGGCCATCGACTGCACAAGGATCAATCAGCCTTTTTTTTTTTTTTTTTTTTTTTTTTTTTAATAACCTTTCTCTCCCAAAACAAGAGTCGCCGTAGTAATTGTTATATCCAGGTCCCTAGTTGTACTGCACGGATATTGTTGGCTGTGCACGTATTTAGTTGGCTGTACACGTGCGACCTTCCCCTCCCCTGCCTTTCGATTTAAGTCTGCCACTCAGGCGGTGCCCTGGTGACTGACAGTCTTATCCTCCTGGGTGCGACGCTCCCCATCCCTCCCCTCACCACAGCCAGCTACGTGACACGGGGGACAGCATCACTCGCTACACACACACACACACACACATACACACACACACACAGCACGACGAATACATAACACCGTAGCATTACAGCATACCAGACCTCAAACCACACATCACCATACAACACATTCCACGATCTTCTTCAAAATACTGCACAACACAACAAAAACTTTCCCACATTTTACTGCATACCACACCAGCAGCCTCAAGACACTAAATTTACCACACCAAGCAACACAGCGTAAGCTTCACCACGTCGCATCACATTGCACGTCACAAGCCTCACCACACCACACCACATCACATCACCCCTGCCACAGCACATCTTCGGTACGCCATTTAACATAACTTAAGCCTCATCACACACCACACCACTACCTCACCACACCACCGCCTCACGACACCTTGCAGCACAGTACAGACCGCACCACACCACACCACACCACACCACACTACACTACATACCACACAACGCAACGCAGCACAAGCCAAACTCCGCTACACCCAATACCCGGTCCAGCATCTAGTTTCAATATCGCCCACGAATCTGTGTACAAAGAAAAGAATTCAATTTTGTAGAATGGGCGAGATTCGAACTCTGACTGTGTTGGTATCGTGACGGGTTTTCTATGAGTCTGGGGGAGGAGACTTTGAGGCCGTATTCTGGATGGATCAGGGGGCTGTATGACACGAGGCTCTGTGACACAAGGCTGTGACTTGAAGCTCTATGACATGAGGCTTTGTGACACCAGGCTGTATGACATGAGACTGTATGATAGGAGGCTTAATGACACGAGACTCTGTGGCATAAAGCTCCATGACACAAGGCTGTATGACCTGAGGCTCTGTGCCACGAGACTGAATCAGACGAGGCTCAGTAACACGAGATGCACAAGACTGACGCGAAGCTCTGTGACATGAAACTCTGTGACATGAGACTGTGACCAGAAGGTGTATGACGTGAAGCTCATTGACACATAAATATATTGTTTTTTAAGTCCTTTTTGCTCTTTCCAACTCACAGTCTCCCATGATTCACTCAACTGAATAAAATCGTCTGGCATTTACTGGAATAGAATACTAGAGCTAACTCGACCATGAGAGGATCAATTCCATGCCGAAAAAATGGTGATTGTTAATTAGAAACAAAAGGGTGATAAAAAGGGCCAGGCTAATGTGCTGTGTGTTGAAAAATGCAACGACTAATTAAGTTGCATTCAGCGTAAAACGGCCTGACTTAGTGAATAAATAATTGTCTGATTTGTATTTGTTTATGTATTTATTTGTTTATTTTCTTTCTTTTCCAAGCAATACTTTCGATTTTCCCTGCGCTGTAACTTCTCCTCGTCACGTTAAAACCCTGGAATCCTGTGACAGCTTATAAAAACTTTACTTGCTACTTTTCAGACGAGTTTTTTGAAGTTACGAAAGGCCTCTTGCATTGAAGGCTTAATGAAGGCTGTATCTACCCTCACTATTTCAGAAAGTCTTAAGTGAAGTGAATATAATCGCCTGTAGATAGCAAGAATAAATAAGACGTCCTTGGAATGATGAATTAAAATGAGTCACTGGAATGATGAGTTAAGATAAATCAAGTCTTACAAGGGAGGCAAGAACAACAACAAGACTAATAATGGAGGTCATCGCGCCAGAAGAGGTTAAAACAAAGGAAATCCATCTTTGTCCCCGCCAGAGCAGAATTACTCTTGATAACATTGGAGGAGGGAAGGGTGACTTGATGATCGAGTGGGACAGTCAAGTCGAATTAGAGGAGAGGGAGTGAGGGGGACGCAGCTGAGAGTGCTCGTTATTTAGGGGAAAGAAAAAGGTGTGAGAGGGGAAAATGTGAAAAGTGCTGTGTGCAGGGAGGTAGAGTGGGTTGAAGGGCAGAGAGAGAGAGAGAGAGAGAGAGAGAGAGAGAGAGAGAGAGAGAGAGAGCACCAACAGCCACATACTCCTTGCGTGTTGTAAAATATTATTAGAAAGGGCACGAGCAGGGGGTCTGGATGTCCCCCTTTGTTATCTCACACGCCAGCCCGTCTGTGTTCATTTGTTTATACGTATATTTCCATTTAGTAGTGCACCCTGGCAGTTAAATTGTAGTGTAGGATTTGATGTAGGTGAAGAAATAATGCTGAAGTACTCTTTCTTTGTGTGTGTGTGTGTGTGTGTGTGTGCGCGCGCCGGAGTAAAACCTCTTTTATCTCCTAGCCAGCACCAGATATCATTAGATGCTATCCCAGTAACAGGATTATATAAAAATGGGTCTCCAATACTGCACCTTCGTCTACTGTAAAGTTTCTGAAGCTGCACTCGTCTGCCAACGCATTCTCACGTATTTTGTGTCCTCCTCCCCAATGCAAGAGCCAGCCAGTGTTCTCAGTTTGTTAATTTCCGTATGTTCCTCGTCGACTCTGGCTTCCTCAGTTTGTATCTCACTCCGCCGTTGACATATCTTTTGAACGCAGTGTGTCCAGGCATCCCGAAATGAATGGATCCTACTTTTGGCTCGCTCTTGTTTAGTTTTTAATGGAAAGGACAGTTAGAGCTGCAAGCATTCGTTCCTCTCTGTCTGAGTATGTAAAAAAAAAAAAGGGCAGTTGTGTCCATTCTGATGAAGTTCCAAGTGAACGATCTACACTGTGTCAAGCCAGTGTTGTGTCAAAAGTCTTCTGTGTCATAAGCCAGTCCTGTGTCGTAAGCCAGTCCTGTATCACTCCAGCACTGTGTCATAAGCTAGTACTGGGACGCGTTGACGTGCTTGCGCGGTCACAGTACTTTTATCTGTCACTGTGAGGTTAAGAAATATGAGAGCTATCAGGTAGGAGTGGGTAAAGTTGGGAGGGAGGTGTGATCTAACGTTGATTGACTGTGGATGCTGAGGCTGGGTATGATGTAATTATACTCTCTCTCTCTCTCTCTCTCTCTCTCTCTCTCAAGTGTCCAAGCGATTTTACTCCTTCCAGTCCTTCTTTAAAAGGGGTTAACTCACGGGAATCAGGTGAATAATTTTGTTTCCTGACCAAAACTTGTGGGAATCTTTCGTTCACCCTTCACAATATTGCTGCTGCTCGCACATCCAAAACTTATTCAACAACTTTTCGAAGATTTTTCATTATCTTTCGGCCTTTTCGGACGAGTGAGGCCGGGCCAGCTGGGGCACTTGGCTCCTCTGAGTTGGGGAAAGATTTATTTATTTACTTATCTCTTTATCTGTCTGTCTATCTATCTACCCGTCTATCTGTCTGCCTTTCAATTTGTCATTTTATTTATTCATGTATTTAGGGGGTGTTAGTGGGAGGGCAGCCAAATTGTTGAAGACTGGGCGACATGGAGGCGATTTGTTTGTGGCCACTCCTTAGGGGATTGAAGCGTCTGACTAGAGAGAGAGAGAGAGAGAGAGAGAGAGAGATTTTCGGAAGGATGAAGTTGATGGAAAGTTGAGACGAGTCATGAAAAATAATTGAATAATGAATAATTCTAATAATAAAATTACTGATAGCCAAGGGTTTTATTTATTTATTTATTTTGAGAAGGTCGAAGTTGGTGGAAAGTTCTGACGAGGTGATAAATTTTGAAATATATAAGTTTCCTCCCAGCATAATAAAATTGATATCACCGAGTTCTAAGAGTCAGGGAGGTATCTATCTATCTATCTATCTATCTATCTATCTGTCTGCCTATTTATCTATCTGTCTATCTGTGTGTCTTTCTGTCTATCTGTCTGTCTGTCTCTGTCTATCAAAGTTTCCTCTTGGTATAAGAAAATTTGTATCACTGAGTTCTGGAGTCAGGGAGGTATCTGTCTATTTATGTATGTATGTATGTATCTGGCTGTCTATCTGTCTATCTACCTATCTATATCAGTCTGTCTATCTGTCAATGTATCTTTCTATCGATCTCTCAATCAACCTGTATTTATTTATTACTGGAGGGAGTGATGAAGCAGATGGATAATTCAGTCGAGGCAAGGAAAAAATACTGACTGATAATATTCTAACATTTCAGTTTTCTCTGATCATAATATTGGTGACTTGGCTGAGTTGTGTGGAGCCAGGAATTTATTTATTTTTTTTTCAAGTATTTTTGTTTTTCTGGGGATGATGAAGGTGAGGAAAAAATTTTGACGAGAAGTTAAAAAGGTCTGAGTAAGGTAAAAGATCTTCAGGCATTCAAATCGCCTCCGAGAATATCTATATCTATAAAGTTATGAGATAGCGCAGGGCCGCGGGGGAAAGAGAGAGAGAGAGAGAGAGAGAGAGAGGGAGAGAGAGATGAAGATGTAAAAAATATTCCAGGGAGTAAAACTTTGTAAAAGAGGCAGTGCGTTCGATATTTACAGGAGGACCCCTTGAAGTCGCCTTTTAATCTACGGAATTGTTGTAATCTGTTTCATTTGGCAAAAATCTGTAACTCTTTTTAGCTGAGTTCATTTATAAGAGTAGTCATATTGGAGGGTTGATTTGACTAGTAACCAAGGAGACTCAGTCCTACCTCATGGCTAAGTGTGGTCGTATTGGATGGCTGATTTGACTAGTAAACAAGGAGACTCAATCCTACGTCATGGCTGAGTTTGGTCATATTTGATGGCAGATTTGACTAGTAACCAAGGAGAGCGAATCCTACCTCAACTAATTCTCATCTAATAACACAAAACCGTCATCTAAAAAAAAAAAAAAAAGAACGACTACAGAGAAAAGACCGAAAACCAAAGAATATCAAGAAAAACATTGTAACCGCTTCAGCAAAGACTCGTAGCGATATATGGATGCAAAAAAAAAAAAAAAAAAAAAAAAAACATCGTAGGAGTAAACACTTAGCCAGCGAGCCTCACCGGGATCAGTACTAACAACGGTAGTCCACTCTCGCCGCTGAACACAACCAGCAGCGGTAAAAGATCGACAGAAAAACAAAAAAAAAAATATCGCGTAAAATCTGTAATCACTGCAGCAGAGAAGTTCAACGGACAGCAGATCTCAATAAAATTCTCGTAGGTAAAACTTTGAAACTCAGCCGTCCCGTGATCTATATTTACAAGAGAACCCCCTCCTGCCCCCCTGAAGAGTCCTTTTAATACACGAAAGATGGGGAAGATTTTTTTTTATGTTGCTGCAAAATAATTCGAGCAAAGTAAAGATGTCAACAGAGTTCCTGGGACCAAAACTTTGCCAACCAGTATTTACAAGAGCTGCCCAGTTCCGTCAAATGAAAACAAACCAGAGAATATTAAGTAAAGTGTGTAATCGTTGCATCTAAATAAAAAAGAAAAAAAAGCTCAGAGTAAATATGTCAACATAATCGCAGGGACCAAAACTTTGCCAACCAGCCGCACCGTGATCAATATTTACAAGAGAAACCCCCTGAAGTCTTCTTTTAATCCACGGGAAATGTTCCTAAAAGATCGGAAACCAAAAGGGCGGCAGATAAAACGCTCTCAAACGCGGCCTGGAGTGGCATTCAGAAATTCTCCCTCTCTTGCATCTTGAGTTGTGCTTGAGATCGCTTTGAATACGCTTCTCTCGACTCATTCTTTTACTTAGCACTTCCCAAGCAAACTATAGTGAATAATAAGGTGTTAACACGGACAAAAACACTCTTATTTATGATTATAATTGATTGTTGTGAATATCTGATTGTCCTTAAAGATAGACTCAAATCTGGAAGTAGACTAAGAAACTTTATCATTTCATATCCCGAAGGGCTTTGATAGTTATTAATAAGATGAAAATAAGGATAAAGGAGCCGTATTTTTTATTATAACTAATTTCTATGGAGGCTTGATTATTGTATAAGTAGACTCTGGTCTAGGTATAGGCCGAGTATCTTTATCAACAGTGATAAATAAGATAAAATAAGGACGAAACAGCCTCATTTCTGATTATAATTGATTGCTGTGAAGGCTTGATCGTCGTAGAAAGATGCTTAGATCTAGAAATGGCCTAAGAACCTTTATAAATTCAAGTCCCTGAGAGAGAGGCAACATGAAAGAAGGAACGACTCGAGTTTCCTGCGTCTGACTCGAGATTTATTCAACAAAGAGCAAACTATTTCAATAGAATATCCCGAAAATATTCACAACAGCTATCACAGCGCGGTGGCGAGGCCTGAGGGCGAGGAAGGGAGGGAATGTGGGAGAGATGGAGGAGTTTTTTGGAGAGATACGGCGAGGGGAGGGGAGGGGAGAGGCTAGAGTGGAGGAAAGAGATGGGTACTGGAGGAGAGAGGAGGAAGGGAGAGAATTTGGGAGAGATGGGGGAGAGTTTTGGAGAGACAGGGGGAAGGGGGGGGAGGGTGGAGGGAGGAGATGGGTACTGGAGGAGAGAATGGGAGGAAGGGGCAGAATGTGGGAGAGATGGAGGAGGCTTTTGGAGAGATAGAGGGGAGGGGTGAGAGGTTAGGGTTGAGGAAGTGAAGCGTGGAATGGCCAGAAAAGTGGAGAGAGAGAGAGAGAGAGAGAGAGAGAGAACAAGAATTAGCCAATAGAAAACACCAGTGCAGTTCAAGGTGTTAAAAGGTAGGATAACGGGATATTGTAGGGAGATAAGAGGAGCAGGTAAATGATCGCTTGGGCATGACGTATTGGTGGATGATTACCTTAACACCACCTGTCACACCTGTCGGGAGGTGTGACAGGTAGATGGACGATGAGGACACGGGAAGCTGTGGCCGAATATATCTGTCCGTCTGTTGCCTTTACCTTTATATGTACCTTACCTACTACCTTCCTACTCACAATACCTCTCCACTCACCTCATGGGCTTAAAGAGTGCCCTTCCTCCATCCACGAACTCTATGGTCAGCTTGATTTGCGTCCCTCCCTCCGTCTGACCTGTGAGGGAGCCTGGTTAGTAGGCAGTGGACGTGTGAGTTGGTTAGATTAATTATTATTGACAGATTCTTGTGCGACCTGTTGATATGTGTAATGGGCAGATTTGAACCATATATTTTTATTATTATTATTATTATTAGTAGTAGTAGTAGTAGTAGTAGTAGTATTTGCAGGTGCATGGAAGACTTTCTGACGTGTGCTTTGATTAGTATGACATAGTAGATCAACATTACTTTTTATTTACAAATATATATGAGAATTACACGTAGTTTGGTTAGGTAAATTAGAGCAGCCGTATTATTTTTATCTAAAGGTGCATGTGAGACTTGATAACGCCCGATTTTGTATTAGAACATTATTTTTATTCTTTTTATTTACAGAGAGACATGAGACTTACTGACGTGTGAGATGGGCAGGGTTGTCATGTACTTGAGGAGTCTGTTGACGGTGGGATCCTGAGCACCGTAGAGTTCGTCCTGTGAGATGCTTAGGTGGAAACTGTCCCATAGTGTTGAGTTCTCTCTGAAATGTGAGGTTGGTTTGTGTTTAGTATTTCCGATCTTTAGGTGGGATGATGATGATGATGATGATGATGATGATGATGAGCGAGAGAGAGAGAGAGAGAGAGAGGAAGCAACAACACAAGCAGACAGAAACACTACTTTTTTTTTCCCTCCCGTACCCACATTGAACGTTTTGCAAGCTGATCGATGCGTTGCAGGACTTAGATCAAACGCCTCTGTCCCTCCAACGCTGGTCATTCCACGCAGTTGACGAAAAAAATAGTGAGGAAGTTGCAGAGTGTGGCATTCTCTCTCTCTCTCTCTCTCTCTCTCTCCTGCAGTGAGTCTTATTCGTCAGGACTTTATTGCTTTTAAAATTCTGTCTATCTTGTGACGTGCTTTATCATTTTATTCTTAATTTTACTGCCTCCAGATAATTTTTTATTAATCTTACCAGCTACAGACGGTTTTATTGGTCTTAGGACGATTTTATTTTGCTTCCTTCAGACGAGTCATAGCAGAGCAAAGTAAAATAGTTATAATAATCAGATGGAATGTGTAGGAAGAAGTCACAATAAAGTCACCTGGTAGTTATAATGAATTCAGATGATATAAAATGTGAAAGAGGGAGTTATGATAAAGGGGAATAGTCATAATGAATTGAAATAGTCATGATAAAGTCAAATGAAATACAGCTTAAAGGTGGAGGTCGTAATAAAGTGACGGCGGTGCAGCACAGGGCGGGGACGTGACTGGACTGGGTGAGGGTATCGGGGTTTCCATTCGAGTCTTTTTGGGGTCTTGGGGTCTTCTGGGCTATAGGAGGCTCCCTTGGCCACCCCTACCTTGCCATACCCTTTATACCCATTTTATTCTAACTAGGTGCTGGAGAGGAACGCCTTCTCGCGGTGGCACTGATTTAACTAGTCGGCTCTGCTGCCCGGCTATACAAACGTCCCTCATCTCCTTCCTTGCCCCCCAAAAGGATGATAGTGGACTGCAGGAGGGCAACTTTAGCCTGCAGTCCACAGGGTTCACATTCAGACGTGCCTGGGATTTACTACTACTACTACTAATTATAATAATGAGTAAAAATAATAAAACCCGCTAGATGTGTCAGGGAGGCTGCTAGGGTCACGAAAGGCTGTCTCTGGCGTTATGGCTAGTTTCCGTGATAGCACCGCTGTACCGTCTCAGCTGTACCCTCTCCAGCTGCACCCCTCCTCTCCTGCCGCACTCCACTAACATAACTTTCAATAACTGGGTCTTCTGATTTCACCTCCGGCTTGCTTGCTTTTACGCTATTTTTGTTTTGCTGCTGCCAGGTCATTGGTCGCGGTGGCTGAGTGGGTAGTGCTGCTAGTCCAATAAACTCAGGGCCCAAATCCTGGGGTGGGCAGCTAGTTTGACACGACTTTGGTGTCCATCCATCCTTTGTGGGTTGTGCGATAAAATGAGTACCTATGATGACACCTACGGGAGGTAACTGTCATAATCTCGATGATGCAGTCCCCCAGTATCCCAGGAGAACCTGCCACAGGTTTGGAGGCCTAAGTCACGAGATGAGCACCGCGACTGAGCTCGTCATGCCGTTTGTTCCAACTTTTACCTTTAATTTTGGATACGAGACGCATGGCTATTACCCTTCAACCCATTTACGTTTTCTCGTGCCACTGTGGTACGATCTTCGGTCAGTTTAAGTTTGCAAATGTTAGTTTATGCTTGTTGTGCACGATGGTCTGGCGCACTCAGGCGCCGCGTGACTCCGCCCCGTTAATCCCACATAGTGATTAATTTCGACATCAGTGGTCATGTGTCAACCACAGTTCATCTACATAAATTCTCCCGCCCAGTCTTCCCGCCCGTCGCCCATGTACCGTGACGAAATATATCTCTGTCTATGATCCCATCCAGGGGCAGAATTAGTCGAACCTCTCATATTCATCACATCCAAGCATTATTTCTATCAGAGATCATCAAGCCTGTGCTACAAGTAGGACTCATAGAACATAAATAACATTAAAGAATAAAAGGGAGGAAGGAAGGACGGAAGAAGGAAAGAAAGAAAGAAAGAAAGAAAGGAGAGACTGAAACTACTGCAATTTTTGCATCTACTGTGCAACTAATGGAGATAAAAATTACAACTACAAACATTACAAACTGTTTTATCTCAGTTGTACCGTCAGAGATAAAAGTTGGTGTCATATTTCATCTCACTAGCATTCCTGAACTTACAGAGGCTTGTTATATTTCCCTGCCCATAGATTATTTTCTTTTATATCATGCGTCAGGGAGGAAAGTGACGGACATGCCCAAATTGTGATGTAGATGCAATGGAATAGTAGGCCAACTTTTTTCCCCCACCCATACCTTACAATAACCCAGCACTGGATCAACTGCATCATGATATGTTGTATGGGTTCGTGGCAGACCAAATTTAAAGCAAATATGAAATACATTCATTATACGGAACACTTTGGGGTCTTCCTGAAACATCGAAAATGCTCTTTTTTTTTTTTTTTCTTTTCGGCATTCACCTCGCCCCCCGACCAGTGACAAAACCTGCACAGTAAATTAGCCAAAAATACTGCTCTGATTTTGTCAGTTCATGCTCTGTCCGACAGTTAATACTCAGGTTTTTATGACATCCTCAGCTGTGTAATCGATTGGCTTTAGATGAAGTACATGAAAGCGCGACCGTAACAGAATAAGATATGCATCAGGAAACACAAATCTGCTTCTTCAGTCAGTTACGTTATTTGCATCAGTTGAACGGTTTCTTTTCTATTTTAATTTATTCTGGGTATCTCCTTGCGATTTTATTCTGCACGAAATAGACGTTTTGAACTGGGGGAGTTAGATGTAGCCTTCTTTAAGCCCTTCCAGCACAAGTTATTCTTTTTTTCTTTTTTTTTACATTGAATAAAATCGTGTAGAGGTATCAAGAATAACCAAGCCACGAGAGTCAAGGGAATGAAGTTTTGCACGGACAGCCAGACCCTGCAGCTTAGGGTGGTGAAGTGTGCGCGTATCAGAATTTTTGTTGCTCCCTTCATAGCTGGTTCTATTATGCAGATTTTGTCCACGGTGCCTCTGGGTCCCCTGTACCCGGAGATACTGTTGTGTGCTTTCTTCCGAGTGACACTTTTCTCTAGTTACCCAGAATTTCTAAGTATACTCTCACCTTTATATTTCATTTATTTATTTATTTTTTTGTCATTGAGGGCTGAATTTTGAGGAAAGTAAGAGTCGTGTATAGATTAAGACAAATTGCACCTAAGTGGTTAATGTGACAGGATTCGTTATTAATGATCTGCCCTAGGCAAGAAATGAAGCGACTTGGGTAACCAGTAGATCAACGGGACCTGGTTGTGGTTGGCTTAAAATTGCCTTATGTAGACCATTACTATACAGACAACAGCCGAGAGACGTAATCTGCATAAAATGGGGTGTTTTCTCCAGTTTTCCGGCGCCGTCTCGCTGGAACGGGTAACATCATGCACTTATTAAGGTGCAGTACTTTACCAGGAAAATTTTGTTGCTTCATAGTTGCCTCAGTATCGATACGAGTGTGCGATGATGAGAAAAATGCGGAAGTCTCAGGTAACCCTTTCACTGGGATTTAGCTTATTCCTGCCACACCAGACGATTTATTACAGCTTTTGGAAGGACCTATCGCAGTGAAGGACTTAAATATTGTACTGGAGGAATTTAGTCCATAATCTGATATTCTGCTTTTTATGAGGATGTAGCCGTTATTGCCCGACTTGGACCCTCCTCAAGGCCCAGGTGTAGCCAGGTCTGGTTAGAAGAGTTGTATCTTCAGAGTCAACGCAATGGCGGTTTTATGAGTGCAGTTTTCCACTTCGACAGTTAAT
Source organism: Coenobita brevimanus (assembly GCF_032717465.1). Taxonomy (NCBI): domain Eukaryota; kingdom Metazoa; phylum Arthropoda; class Malacostraca; order Decapoda; family Coenobitidae; genus Coenobita; species Coenobita brevimanus. Next base: position 2,586,911 of record NC_137028.1, read on the forward strand.
GGCAGTGAGAAATAAATTAGTTCAGATTAGTTCAGATCTTCTTCGGTTCCGTCGTCAAGATCCCTGCTGTTGGCTGGGTGAGAGAGAGAGAGAGAGAGAGAGAGAGAGATGCTATAAAAAAAAATCATATAACTTGTATTTCCCATCCCCTCCCTGACTCCCCCCACCTCCTGTTCTTACGTCCGTAACACAAAACGTAAAACCAAAAGGGGGCAAACTTGTGAACGTTTTCGCTGCTCTGGGATCGCCGGGGCATTAGATTCGAGCTGACGCCAGACGATTTTGTTCTGCGGCGGAAAAAAAAAAAAAATCCCCAGGTCAGAGGGTTAAATTCTGTCCCTGGCTGCTCTACTTTGCCATAACACTTACACTAGCTTCAGACGATTTTATTCAGCTGTGAGAAAGCCCTTTAAGTGGAAAAGGCCACGTAGAATTGGGGTATACTGAACGCTGAGCCGGAGATGAGATACCGAGTGACCTAGATTTAATTCGGCCGGACACCAGACGATTTTATCCAGCTGAGACAAATCCCCCTTACGTTGTGAAGGATGGAAAAGTAGGGGCTTAAGAGGCAGTTAGTGATTCAGGTGGAACGCAACACTTAATCTTTGCAGGCAGATCACTTAATCGGGGCTAACACCACTTAATCCGGGCTAAAATATCACAATCCGGGCTAAAAGACCACTTAATCCGGCCTAACATCACTTAATCCGGGCTAATACACCACTTAATCCGGGCTAAAATACCACTTAATCCGGGCTAAAACACCACTTAATCCGGGCTAATACACCACATAATCCGGCCTAATACACCACATAATCCGGGTTAAAACACCACTTAATCCTGGCTTAAACACCACTTAATCCTGGCCAACACACAACTTAATCCGGGCTAAAACACCACATAATCCGGGCTAATACACCACTTAATCCGGACTAACCATTTAATCCGGACTAACACACCACTTAATCCGGACTAGTACAACACCTAATCCGGGCTAACACACCACTTAATCCTGGCTAAAGCACCACTTAATCTGGACTAACACACCACTTAATCCGGACTAATACACCATTTAATCCGGACTAACACACCACTTAATCCGGAAAAACTCACCACTTAATGTGGGCCAACACCAGACGATTGAATCCATCTGAAAGAAATCCTTCTTGAGATGTGAAGTGGAGGGAGTGAGGAGTGTGAGGGCGTAAGAGGCAGGGAGAGAGGCCAGAGTTTACACACCGGAAAAGTGGGTGGACGTGAGGCGGAAGAAGTTATATAACTGGGGAAGAAGAACTGGGTGGAGGGAAGAAGAGGCGGCGAGGAGGAAGAGGAGGAAGATGGGGAGAGACGCGGACGAGAATCTTAGATGAGGAGGGAAAGATGGGATGAGTTGTGCATAGGAAAGACGATTTGACGAGAGACTAAAAGAGTTCCATTTATATTTGAGTAACGTCTTGATGTAATGAAAGAAAGATACAGGTATGATGTGGATATGAACGATGACTTGACGAGAAGCAGTAGTAAGACAAGTCCCTTTATATTCAGGTAACGTCTTGGTACAGTGGGTGAAAGATGCAGCTACGATATGCACATAAAAGATGTTTTGACGAGTAGTAAGACAGGTACATTTTTAATCTGGGAAACGTTTTGCTTCAGTGAAAGAAAGATGCAAGAATCAGTCAGGGGATTGAAGGAATAAAATAGTTCCATAATTTCTGGTGGTGATAATAACAAGCACGGAGGGAGTGGGCAGTGCATTTCAGTGTGACAGCCACATGAAGTTTACAACATCAGACAACAAGGGCATCGGAGTCAGCAGGATTCCACGCTGTCAGCCGCTGGGGAAGAGGAGGGGGAATTGTCAGCTTGTGTAAAGACTGATTAACCACTTTGCTTGGGTGATTTGTTTTAAAGTGTATTTCTTATTATACGCTTTGTGTTTTTATTCCCCTAACGAGAAATAGTGGATTCTCCATACCATGAGAGGCTATTGGAACGTCGGTTTGTATGATGATGATGATGATGATGATGATGGTGGTGGTGGTGGAGGTGGTGGTGGTGGTGATGGTGATGGAAACGGGGTGTAGGTGAGAGGCACATTAACATTTGGACACAGACACACGTGCTGAAAAGATAGCATTATAAGCTAGGCAAATAACCAGGGTGACACAGATGTTTATATAGTGATCTTGGATTCTCGCGCATTGTATTATCTGTCAACACACACACACACACACACACACACACACACACACACACACACACACACACACACACACACACACACACACACACACACACACACACACACACACACACACACACACACACACACACACACACACACACACACACACACACACACACATCTCACCCATTTTCCAAGGAGAGAAATAAATAAAGCTGTGTGTCTCGTCAAAGAGGGAATGAGAGAGGGTTCAGCCGAGTGTGTGTGGGGTGGAGGTGCGAAGATCTTGGGAAGAATAAAGAGATGGAGTGTGAGGAAGTGTGTGGTGGAGAGGTGGGTGGGGATGATGGGGAGGTGATGAGAGAGAGAGTGAGGGGGGAGGGGAGGTACGTCATCGGATCAAAATGGTTATAAATGAAAGAACTAATAACACTGGAGTCAGTACATATTCCTTTGTTCCCCTTTTCGTGAGAGAGAGACGCATGAACAACACACATGATAGAAGACAGAGGTGAAAGCAGAGGACTTTTTTTTTTTGTCATTAAAGGTACAGTCAGCAATATTGACATCTAAGGAAGGTAATATATTCCTTTTTTTCTTACATATTCATGAACGACACCCGATATAAAAGACAGCAGAAGCAATATATATATATATATATATATATATATATAGAGAGAGAGAGAGAGAGAGAGAGAGAGAGAGAGAGAGAGAGGACGGGGGATCAGTGTAGAAAGAAATATCAATTTAAAATACTGTACTTCATTGGGTTGAAAAGAATAAAAATAAAAGTTATGAGGAAGAGTATGATCCTTTGACCCGAATAATGTTTAAAATTGGAAACAGTAGCATTTAAAATCGGATTTCAAAATATTTAAAGAGAATAAGATGATCCTTTATCCTCCCCGACAGAGAGATACACAGACGGCGCCGAAATAAAAGACAGCAGAGGTAAAAGCAGTGGACGAGGATGGAGGTTGAGGGAAAATATGACTGGCGAGAGGTTTGAAAGCTGGGAGACCTGATGGCAGATGGTGGAGATAGGAGGCCGCTGTATGGAGGAGAGGAGATGAAACATTGGGGCCAGGAAGAGACGCAAAAATGGAGCAAAAATGCTGAGGGATGCACCTTAAACACGTCAGGCAGGTGAGTTCATTTTTTAATATTTTATCATTCCTCATGGTGGGCCGCCAGAGAAGGACAACTTCAGCCTGCAGTCCATTGGGATCAGGTTTCGAATGGGGCTACAACTAGTGTTACTATTACATCTTCCGTCAGACGGTTTTCTGCACGATGAGAGAGACCCTTCGTAGTAAAGTGGTTAACTCTTTCAGCCGTATAAGATTCGCTCTAAGCTAAATTATGTCGTATACGTTAGCTGTCACAGATTTCTTTAGTTATCTCAGTCCAGGGAAGGGTTATTGGTGATGATAACTTTGTGGCCCCTATGCTTTACTTATAGCCGAATAAAATCGTCTGACCGCTGTAATCGCATACTAGAGTTGCCACGATCGTGAGAGGGCTAACTTTACTCTTTACTGCGTCGGGATACTGAATGGAGCCACTAAACTTCTGGAAACGGAGGAAAATTTTCAAACAAATTCCCAGCATTGAATTACAGTGGGGTAAATATTTATTCGACTCTTCTTGGTCTCTTTGCCAACCCTATCCGCTGCCCATAATCCCGTCGACCAACCCCCTACTCCGTTTTGTCTTCTTTGCCAACACCTATTGACCTCTGCTAACTCCATGTCATCTCTGCCAACCCCAAATCCCTTCTGCCAGCCCCAAATCCACACTGACACCTTTACCAACCCGTAGTCACTTCTGCGAAGTCCAAGTCCCCTCAGCCAATACCTGGATCCCTTTACCAACCTCAAATCCCCTCTGCCAACACTTAATCCCCTTAACTAAACCCTTGTCGCCAATGCCAACCCCTGTTCGCCTCCTCCAGCCCCTACTCTCCTATGTCAGCCCCTGTTCATCGCTGCCAACCCTTCATCCCCTCTGCCAACCCCTTCGTGCCTTCTGCCAGCACAATACATTCTCATTTGGACAACCTCTGTGCTCCTCCCGTCCCTTGTAATTTCAGTCCTAGGGTTCCCTCCTTTATTCCTCCCGACACATATTTTCACCTCAGTTTCCCTCCATTTCCTTGTACAGCTCCACCTTTCCTTCCCTCCACTCACTTTTCCTCCTTTCCTCTCGCCTTCTTTCTTCCTTCCACATCTCCTACTTTCATATCCTCCTTTCCTTGTCTCACCCACCATTTTTCAGCTTCTTTCTTCCTTCTCCTTCCTGCTCACCTCCCCACATTCCCATATTCCCTCCCCTTCTCTCTATACTCTTCCCCTCCACCTTCCCTTAACCTCCCTTCTGCCGTCCACCTTCCCCTTCCCTCCTCCCTTCTCCTCCCACGTCTTCTCTTTCACCCTTTCTTCCCCTCTCCCCTCCTCTCCCACCTCTTCTTCTTCCCATCACACTCTCTGTTCTGTAGCCTCCTTATTTTCATTTATCCTACCGATCTCTTTCCCTTCACTTTCTCCCTCTTTTAACTCCCACACTCGCTCTCTCTTCCATTTTAAGATCGTCGCTTAGGTTGTCAGGACGGTAAAATTTTCTCCTTTCACTAAATTTTTCTATTCTGCCCCCTCAGTATAATAATCTTTTTCTCAGGTTATTTCTCCTTTCTTCTCTGTTCCTTTGCTTTAGGTGTTTTCTTTTGTCCTCTTCCTCACGCCTATTCATTCCAGCACTTAGTAGGATAGAGCATTTACATTCCCCCTTTTTTTTACATTTCTTTCTGCCACAGTCTTCGCATCGTTCTCTCCCTTTTTAACGACTACATTCCCTTCCTCTTGTCTCCCATCAATTTCTCCCTTCCTCACCTTCTGTTCGTTTCCTCCTCCTGTGTTCATCTCCTTTTATGCCGGCCTTCCTCGCCATTTGATACTCTTTTCATTACCATTCTCTTTTCATTTCCCCCTGCAGTGTTCATCTCGCTTTCTCCCAACCACGCTCGTCATTTCGTACTGTCAACCTTCATTACGTTCTCTTCATTTCTTCCAGCGCAATTCATTTCCTTTTCTGCCAGCCTTCCTGTCTCTTCCCCCTTAACCTCGGTCCTCCTTATCTCCTCCTTACTTATAATTCATGTCACAGATCGTCTCTTGCTATGTCATTGCACTGTTTCCCTCTGCTTCCATTTTCCTTTATTTTCATCTCCTCTTGGTCTCTTCTTTTAAAGTTGCCTCCTCCTCCTCCTCTTCCTCTTCTTCTTCCTCTTCCTCCTCTTCCTCTTCCTCTTCCTCCTCCTCCTCTTCCTCTTCCTCCTCCTCCTCCTCCTCCTCCTCCTCCTCCTCCTCCTCCTCCTCCTCCTCGAATCTCGTACTCTGTCACGTTATGTATACTTTTTGCCGAATTATTAAAACTGAGTGCACTAATCCGTGGCCAGACCCCCAATTTTGTACGATAAGATTCCCAACTATGTGGTGATAGTAGAAAATGTCTGGCTTTATTACACCCTTGTTGGCCACACTTTGTAGTATGGGACGCAGGCTAATAACATCTAATCACAGGTGTTGGTGAACGTCAGGTAAGTTCATTCACCTTTACATACTCAGTTCTTAGAGAGATAGATAGATAGATAGATAGATAGATAGATAGATAGATAGATAGAGAGAGAGAGAGAGAGAGAGAGAGAGAGAGAGAGAGAGAGAGAGAGAAGGCATCGGATCACAGAGCTTAAAAATCGACACAAAACACAGAAAGCCTTCCCCCTTTTCAATCCACCTCGTTTTATAGCTTCCTGTCCTCATGAACGCGCGAGGAAAGACATGGCCAAGTTTCCCGCATTTGGCCGCTAAGTGGGCACGGAAGACTTGGCTGCCGCTGAGAAAATTGACGTGTTGAGAGATTTGACCAAGGAGAGTGGAAAGGGTCAATTGGAGAAGTTGCGGAGGGCGGAGAAAAACACCAAACACTTGACGAACCCGGCTGAGGGCGATGAGAGGAGGCATGGTTTTGATTTCCTTTGGCCTTATTGTGACGATTATTATTTTTAGTTACTTTTATTATTATCATTATTATTATTATTATTATTATTATTATTATCGTCGTTGTTGCCTTCATCATCATTATTGTTATCGTCATCTTCGCCTTCATCGTCGTCGTAATTGTTTTCATCATCATATCATCATCATCATCATCATCATCATATCATCATCACCATCATCATCGTCGCAAAGTACCAGTAAAGAGGTTTGATCAGAGAAACTATAGAAGAGTAACAGAGAATGACACTTAAAAGACAGCACCCAGGCAGATGAGGGTGTGGGAAGAGCAGGTGGCTTTCATTTGGGTAGTTTCCAAGAAGAGAAGCGTTTGATTTCCAAGGTGTCTTTAGCGTTAATAGATAAACTCCGGGAATTGATATGAGAATTGGGAAAATGTATGACGGACTGCAGGAACACGAGAGAGAGAGAGAGAGAGAGAGAGAGAGAGAGAGAGAGAGAGAGAGAGAGAGAGAGAGAGAGAGAGAGAGAGAGGTGGGGGATATACATAACTCGATTAAAAGAATTGTTTTATAGGATTTCGAAAAAATGAAAATAAAATCGATTAATAGTATAAAGGTTCTGGATGCCCTTAGGTTTTTTTTTTTCAGGATTTCTCTGGTGGAATTAATAATCTTAGCAGAGGAAAACAACAAGTAGAAGAGGGTAATTTTTGTCCTCCACTACTGTGCCAAGAGTACAAGAGTAATATTATTTACTGGTGTCACCGTTCTTTACACGATCTTATGTGATGCCATATAGATAAATAGATAGATAGGTAGATAGATGGATGGATGGATTAGATGGGTAGATGCTTAGGTAGGTAGGTAGATAGAATGATAGATAGATAGATAGATAGAGAGATAGATGAATGGATGGATGGATTGATGGATGAATTAAATAGTTAGGTGCTTGGGTAGGTAGGTAGATAGAATGATAGATAGACAGATAGATCGGTGAATTGGGTAGGTAGGTGGTTAGGTAGATAGATAGATAAATAAATAGACAGACATTTATCCTCCAATAATATTTTTGTGACATCACGTAGTCGCTGATCAGTCTTTACATGTAACTCATCGCCTGACTTCCATTTCATCAAGATCCTCATCATCGGTTTCAGAATTGCGTCCAGGGAAACGAGGCAAGTTTTGATGAAGAGAAACATTCCGGGTGTGCCAGACTAAGGGCGTAGACGTCGGTTCAGGAGGCTCCCTAACTCCTTTTTCCCTGCGATTTATGTTGTTGATTACACCTTGCTGTCCTCTTCAGGGTTACATAAATCCCCCTAATATCACCATACCCTACATCAGTAACATATAAAACGGCATTAACAAGTCATATCCAAAAGTAAATCACAGAGGAAAAGGTGCTAGGGAACTTCCTTAATCCACGTAAATAGGGACTCCAGAGGCAACCCCGGTCTTTCTCCTTGCCCTTCCCATCTTCATCTCTGTTTTAACTTTCCCTTTTTCTTTCCCCTATCCCTTCCATCCCCCTTTTCCTCCCTATTCCTTTCAGTCCCGCCTCTCTATCTCCTATTCCTTCTGTCCTCCCTCCCCAATCCCTTCCCTGACCTTCTTCTCCCTCCCCATTTCATATCAGCGTCCCATTCCATCACCCATCCCTTCTGAATCTCCCTCTGCCTTCCCCATCCTTTATCAACTCTCCTCTCCCTCCCTCATTCCATTCCGGTCCCTCTCCGTCTCTCATCCTTTATCAACTCGCCTCTCCCTCTCTCATTTCTTTACAGTCCCTCTCCCTCCCTCATCCTTCTCCATACCCCCTTCCCACCACCATCCCTCCCCACTCCCCACCCAACCCTCCCTTTGCCCACCCCTCAGCCTGGC